>NC_079457.1:33018633-33162410 GCF_903798145.1 Danio aesculapii
CAGGGGTTTGTGTAGCAGCAATTACGGGAGCATTAATTAAATCCTTTTTCCCATGGAGCAAAACAAACACTGCACAGTATAGCGGATGGAGACGCACAAAAATATATATTAATTATATATATTTTCGTCGGAAGAAAAATATTCTTTGAACGAATTTTGTTTTGTACAATTTGTACCTTAGTTTTTGTCGGTCAGTTATTTACAAAATAAACAAGAATAACTAATAAACTAAAGTGATTTCGGCCTCACTGATGCCCATTAACACCTGACAGACAAGCTTTTGGTTATGAGAAGGGGGAAGGGGTCTCCACTCTTAAGTATTTTTCACAAACATGAATACACCCCACTCAGCACGAGACGTCATTTTGACGACTTTTTGCTGGGTGGGACAAAATCCAAAACTCCGACATAGGACGGATGGCGTAACAAATCCTATGCGTTTAAAAACGAAACCGCATTAAATATGGGGCCTTATGAAAATGAATGTTTTTATGCACAACAACTTCTGAACTGAACTAGGCTACCTGTTAATTAAAATATCTATATTACGCTCCAAGCATTCGCCAAAACGAAAATATTTTTAAGTAAAAACACAGAACATGGCTGAATAGAGTGTTGCCTGCTTTAGACGATGGGTTAGTAATTATATTATAAATGGTTATGTTCAGGTCAATGAAATAATACCTTTAATAAATAAAATATGTTTGTAAGAACGTGGTGAGCCAGTGATTCCGTCGCTGTCATCAGTGGTTTAATGAGCTCAGGAGAATTCTGCTTTGCATTTTTCTATGCATTACTAACATCACTAAACCAGACATTTGTTTTATAAGTTAACCAAATATTCGCAGAGATTCAGCAGTTTTTTTTTTCTGATGCGTTTGCCAGTCAGTGAAAAAAAAGTAACCGTGGCCCTGTTTGCAGGTATTAATATTCGTTTTTTCGTCAATCTGATGCAACTTTTATTATTTATACAGGACGTTAAAATGCAATTAAAAGTTTCAAATCAATTAAACTCAATTTATAAAAAGGCTAGCCTATTTTATGCATTAAATATAACTAATTTCCTTTATTTCTGATTAGACCATGCATTTTAGACTATTTTACAATTGTAATATGTGCATATGCTTTTTTAAAATAACATTCGTTTAACAAATATTTTAGCACATTGAAAGTAATTAAGTGACCTGTTTTTTTTTTTATTAAAACCTTTATGCAAAAGGATCAGAGGATAAATTATCGTAGGATTAACGTATCTTATGGAAAAACACCAATTGACGGGCTCTGCTTTCAGTTTTAAAAGAATCAAGCAGCTTTAAAAAATATAATTTGCTGAAGAGAAATGACAGGAAAAAAAGAAAGAAAAAGATAAAAAAAGAAAGAAAAAGATTAAATATATAGTGACTGTTAAAAGAACATTTCTCTTCAATATATTCTTTCGACTCCGAAACATCAGCTAAGATTATGATGAATGACGGAGTTTCTCTATTGCTTGCTTCAGCAGTGCGACCCGGTCCCGCTGGTTATGAACGAGGAGGCGGAGAGAATGCGCTGTTTAGTTTCGGCTTGATATATTTAAATAAAAACTAACACCGAACTGCTTTTAACGCTCAAAAAGTTAAACTAAAATGCACAACTCTTGTTGGTTGCACCCGCGGGATGCACAATGAACCTAACGCGCCATTATTTTAATTCTATATTCGTGAAGAATGAGCCATGAGATTGAGATTTTTGAAGGTGCTCTCTAGCGGCGAAGTTCCTGGCAGAGTAGCGAGTGAAAAAATGTGCATAAAGAAATTGGTCAAGAGGAATAACATTTTAAATTATATAACAAGCATCTTATTCTTTCTAATCCTCGCAAAGTTTTAATACAAGTTGTGTTTTTTTAATATTTGTGGCTGGGAAGTTTATTAAGAATATATTTATAGTTATATATTATAAAATAATTACATAATTTTATATATATATATATATATATATATATATATATATATATATATATATATGTATATATATATATATATATATATATATAGAGAGAGAGAGAGAGAGAGAGCAAAAAATTATTTTTATTATACTTTTAGTGATCTGCTTAAGGTAGGTCAATTTATTTATTTTTTTTGCTTTTGATGAAGCAGCATTCAACTTAAGCTCTTTAGACCATGCCCCTGACCGTTTCTCAGTGTTTCGCTGCAATATCTTTAAATAAATTATTTATTTAGGCATATTTTCATTATTAATTTATTTTCATTATTCATTTATTATTATGTACAATAATTCAGACATAAAATAAGATAGTAAAATATAATCAACAACGAAAATGTAAATAAAAACATAAATAAAAACATAAATGAAAAAGTCTTGCCTTAGTCCTATCAAAACGGCAAACACTGAACATTTAGGCTAAAAGACTGCTTTATTTATTTATTTAAGACTACTTATTTGTACTGAATGTTTGTGCTTTCATGTTAGTTGTCTTTTATTTCTTCAATTCCAAAACGAGTCCTCTTTGCACTTAAAAAGTTTACAATAAAGTGTGTTAACAAATTGTAAATGATTAATGAAGGACTTATAATGCTTTGACTTATTGTTTAATATCATTTACAAGCACAGTAGCATATTTAAAGCTGCTGTAAAGGCTATTTCTTTCCGTTCGCATCCCGTCCCTTTGCGCCCCCTGGCGGCTTTTTCACAAACTGCGGTCCTACACTAAAAACAGAGCAGCAGTTATTTCAAACAGCGGTGGTATAAGGCACAGTGGTAATAGTCACTTTGAACTCTCACCTACTGTATGTGTTCATGTGTGCACTTAACAAATAGATTTTCACTGCATTAGTAACTCCATAGTAAACTTTAAATAAAAGAAGCTGCAGCATGACAACAGATATTCTTACTTCATCTTGAACTTGAACAAAGACGCTACTATCCTGCGCAATGGTGACAAAAAAAGTTTTATTCTTGATTTTACGTCAAAATACAGGCAGCTGTGGTTGCCAGTAATCTACTGTTTTTAACATTTTACATTCGTAAATTAAATTTACAGAATATTTACGTTAATAATACATTACACAGTGTGTAGTTTTCATCAAACATTTAACCCTTTAAATCACAGAGCAAAATCTTCTCTAGTGTCCTCACTACAGAGATTACTGAGATAATTCTGTGTCTACTTAAAGGAGGATTGAGAATTATTGAAGAACAAGTTTTAACAAGCAGAATCACTGAAGGAAAGAAACACAAGACCAAATAACACGAATTAAGCTGAGGTCACACTGGACTTTTCTCCCCAGAGACTTCCATTCATACGCTCGCGAATGCGTCAGACCGGACACACAAGTTCATACGTCAAGTTTCGCAGTTCACTGAAGTGCAACCGCAGCTTTACAGCCAAAACTAAAGATGATATCAACTGATAATAAAACTCTAAATAAAAGTAATATTTAATAAAAATAAACTAATTACACAATAAAATGTTATTTCTCGAGATCTCAGCAGAGATCATTAAACAACTCCACAAACATCAGGAGCCTCACTTAATACTGAACTTTGACTTTATTTTTGTCATGTGAACAAGCTGTTAATGAAATTTTTGTTGTTCGTTTGATTTCACCCTGATGGAGGTCAGCGTCTGCTTTATTTGGGCTCTTCAACTTTTAAATCTAGCTTTTGTTTTGGTTGCCATAATTAATTGTGTTAATCACATTATTTGTATAGCATAAAAAGCCAAAAGACAACCTAAAAATAAGTCTGATGAGATTAGCTATAATATCAAAACCACCCTCATCTGCATGTGTACATAATGAATATCTTATTGCTGTGTGTGAGAAATTAATAATATTTGTAAATGAAATCACTGAAGATTCAAGTGTAAATACACAATTCACAATAAAAATGTTTGAACTATGGCAGATCTTAAAAACACACAGATGGTGCCTAAAAAATAAATTAAATGAAAATCAACCCAGAAAAAAACAAAAGCAGATAGAATTTGTAAGAGCATAAAGCTGCATAACTTAATCATGCTGCTATGCATGCTGGGGACTTTGTACTATGCTGGCACCCAGCATGCATTGTGGCATGGATGGTTCAAGAGACTTACTAAAGCAGCCTCTTATCTCCACGATGGTGAGGTCAAATTAAACATTTTCAAAAATATATATAAACCTCTGAAGGATTTGATTATTATGTGTGTGTATTCTACTATTTTTACAGACTGTTGTTCTTGTTCTCTCTACTGTGTCTTTACACTGCAGAAATGTGTGTGGGTATGCATATTCTGTTCATCTTATCTCGGTGTGGCCGGAACATTCCGTTCCTCCTTTGGGTGCACAAAAAGTCTCTGTCTGACTCGCTCACAGATGCGCACATACCTACACGCACACATTCTCACGTATCCTGGTTGCTGTAAGCTGTCTCTGTATCGCTGTTTCCCTCCTTCTATATTAATATTCTTTTGTGTTAGGGCTCAGCTGCAGGCGGACCCTCAATGTGTATATAAGATTGCTCTTCCCTCCCTTGTGTCAGAATAAAATCATACTGAACCACTCAGCTGATTTTCTTCTCATCTTTCCAAGCTTGGACGGTCTTGATGCAGACACTCACTGGTGATACAAAAACTAGAGTGAAGGGACCTGAGAAAAAACGGATTTTCCTACAGTCTTGGGGGCTCGTCCGGGATACATCTGGTCAGGTAAGTGAATTTTATTCACACTGCCTGATTAGGTATATCCTGTTTTATCTGTAGAATTTTGTAGATTTAGAGGTTATCCCACACAGGGATTGTGTGGATGTGTTATCCTACACCACAACGGTGTAGATCAGTGGTTCTCAAACTGGGAGTCGCGACCCCTGCAGGGGTCGCAGAATAATTTCAAGGGGTCGCGAGAGTGATTTAAAAATTGTGTAATTTTCAGTGATTATAATAAATATTTTTCAGTATTACAAGTGAAAGCTAATATTTTCAGATTTTTAAAAAAATATAATACTGATTCATAAAGTATTTAGGACACTTTCAAGCAGAATGCATCTTTGTACTTGAAACGCAGCCGTTAGGAACAGTTCAAAACTTGTCATGACAACTTGCCGCAGTAAACAAAGCCTTCAACGCTTGCCCCGCCTTCGCGCTCTTCTTATTGGCCTACTGCTTTAAGAACTGAACACGAATGATTGGTTAAAATCCGCTGTCAATCACTCAGTCAACGCCTCCTGTCTTCAGATGACAGGAGCTACAACCGCGAAAATGTAAAGCGCTGCAGATGAGAACGAAAACAACACTGACAGATTTAGTTTTAGAATCCACCTAAAGCTACAAATAATGGCACATCTGATTACTGATCATGTTGTGAATGTTAATCCACCATCTACGTTTTTCGAAGAGTGGATAAAAGAATTTCATTGGCTTCAAGTCCGCTATGATAATAACTAAAGCATTCACTGTAAAGTCTGTGCTCAAAATCATGTGACTAAACCACAGGCTAAACACCAACAGCTGCAAATGCCAGAAGGCCCATTCAGGTAGGTAGATTTTACTCACCTTCCTAAGAGGGGACCACATAAAAATCTTTTGGTGTTTGTAGATAGGTTTTCAAATGGGTTGAAGCATTCCCCTGTGCGAGGGAAGATGCAAAAACTGTGGTTTTGTATCTAACAAAAGACATTATTCCCAGATATGGTATACCATGTGGCATTGACTCTGACAAAGGCACTGCTTTCACAGCAAATGTGATTCAAGGCCTTGCTAAAGAATTAGGCATTACATGGCACTTGCACATACCATACCACCCACAGTCATCAGGTGTAGTAGAGAGAACTAACAGAACAATCAAAGACAAATTGAGAAAAGCCATGCAGAGCATGGGACGCTCTGACTGGCCTGCATTAATCCCAGTGGTACTGGCGGACATGAGAATGTCCCCTCACAAGGGACTCCAGGGGCTGTCACCCTATGAAAAAGTAATGGGTAGACCCTTTCCAGCCCCCTGGAGAAAGGGAGGGCATGCACTGGGTGATGGCTCATGTGATGTTCATATTAGCGAGTATACGCAACAACTGATTGGGGTTTTGAACCAATACTGGGCTAAATTACATTCCTGTGCAGCACCAATGCCAGAGGATAAAACACACACCTTCAAGGTTGGGGACAAAGTATTAATTAAACAATTTGCTAAGATGGGTGAGGGTCTTTCTGATACCAAATATAGTGCACCCGCTGAAGTTGTTGCAGTCACTCGAACTGCTGTCTTAACTTCCTCTTTCCCACAGTGCAACTTCCTCTTTATCCATGCAACCAGACTGAAGGAGGCTCCATCTACTGTTTAAAGTTTGTTTGCATATATGTGTATATACAGTCATAATCTGTCTTGAGATTTTCCTTTCTTTCCAGAGGGGCGCTCCACACCCACATGATTGAAGTGCTGGCTAACCATCTAATTCTAACAAAGCCTGGAGGATAAACTGTATGGTTGCTATCTGATAGCAGAGGAGCTGAGCACGTCACCAGCACAGGCGATGGAGTGAGCATGGATATTTCGATAGCATATCACTACAGTTGTGTCTAAATATTGTTTTCCATACATTTAAGATTATTTATAATAATAATTGTATAATAACAAGAATACTTTTATTTATAATAATATAATACACCTGAAAATTGTCTATAGCACTTGTTCACTGTTGCTCTTATAGTTGTGTAAATTGCTTCCTTGTCCTCATTTGTAAGTCACTTTTGATAAAAGCGTCTGCTAAATGACTAAATGTAAATGTAAATAATAAATATTTATTTAAAAAAAAAAAAAAAAAAAAAAAAATATATATATATATATATATATATATATATATATATATATATATATATATATATATATATATTTTTTTTTTTTTTTTTTTTTTTTTTTTTTTTTTTTTTTTTTTTTTTGAGAGGGGGGGTGCCCCAGTAGAGCTTCATCTCTAGCAAAGCCCCTGGTGTAGAGGAATGTGTTTTAGCGGTTGGAAACATAGTAGGTTGTGATTCTGTAGTCTCTGAATGAAGTCCAGAATGAACAACATGATCGTTTTTTTTTTTTTCTCGAATTTGATTGAAAAAGTTAATGAGGTTGTGCAAAGTGGAGTCATAGTGAAAGATGAGCTTCCACCTGTACTGCCGCTCAGTAGGCCTATTTCAAAGCTTCCATTTATGTCTAAAATGCTAGAAAAAGTTATTTCTGCTTAATTATCCTCCTTTCTGCAGATAAGCAATGTTTTTGAAGTGTTTCAGTCAGGTTTCAGGGCTCAGCACAGTACAGAAACTGCATTAGTGAAAATAACCAATGATCCACTTTTAGCTGCTGACCAAGGGTGCATCTCGCTATTAGTTTTACTCGATCTTAGTGTGGCATTTGACACCATTGACCACAATATCCTCATAAATCGCTTAAACTCTACAGGTGTCCAGGGACAGGCTCTACAATGGTTTAAGTCATACTTAACTGACCTTTAGCAGTTTGTGAATATTAATAGACAGCCTTCACAAGTCAGCCCAGTAAAGTATGGGGTTTCCCAATGATCAGTTTTAGGCCCTTTGCTGTTTCATTTTAATGTATCATTAGAATTTTCATTATTTTTTTATTTTATTTTATAATTTTATTATTATTATTATTTATGTATTATTAGAAGACATGGGATCAGCTTTCACTGCTATGCAGTATACTCAATTGTATATTTCATCTAAACCTGATGAGATGTCTAAACTGTCTAAGCTAATTGAGTATATTAAAGATGTTAAAGACTGGATGACCAAGAATTTTCTTCTCTTAAACTCAGACGAAACAGAATTATTACTTATTGGGCCTAAATCCTGTACACAGCAGATCTCACAACTCAACCTACAATTAGAGGGATATAAAGTTAACGTTAGCTCTACTATAAAAGATCTGGGTGTCATACTAAACAGTAACTTAACTTTTGAAAATCATATATCCCATGTCACCAAAACTGCCTTCTTTCATCTGTGAAATATTGCTAAGTTATGTTATGCTATCTATCTCAGATGCAGAAAAGCTAGTCCATGCTTTTATGACTTCAAGGCTGGATTAATGTAATGCTCTGTTTGCTGGCTGCCCAGCATCCTCTATTAATATACTTCAGCTAGTACAAAATGCAGCTGCCAGAGTTCAGCCAGTGGTATAAAACTTGAATGGTGCCAGAAAAAAAAGAATGTGTCTGTTTGAGTTTATGAAGCAAAAACGTATTGATGTTATTTTCTTTCAAGAGTCTCATAGTGATTTAGTTAATATAATAGACTGGAAAAGGAAAGGGATGGTCAAGTTTTTATGAGTCATATGTCCTCTAATTAGGGATGTGCACAATTATTCGATTAATCGATTAATTGAACGCACCAGCGACGATTGAGCATAAAAACGATGATCAATTGGCTCTAAAATTAAATTCCTGTTATTCTTTCTGATTGATTATGTTGGTAATTTAGCGGTAGTTTGATATTTGATTAGTTATGGCTGTAGGGAGTTGCAGTCTAGAGGCAAGACCTGAGTGCAGATCCAGTATAGGGGGTCACACACCAGAAGCGCCACGTCACACCACGACCCATGCAGCGTCATGCATTTCAGAATTCCAAACGTATGTTTCTACATAGGTACACATGGGTGCCCAGCCACGGCGGACACTTCATATTTCTGCCGCGCCACAGAGCGCCATCTGAATAGTTTCATTTGAAACGCATCAGCAACAATGTTCAACCCAGAGTTGCTCGCAGGCATCGAGTCTTGGCTTCTTAAGTATGTAGGTGAGGGGATTTTTTATTTATTTATTATTATTTTTTTAAATATATTTATTATCTGTTTTTTGTCCTGTCTCTGTAATCCTGTTGCACTGTAAAAGCTCTGTCACAAAAACAAATTCCTCGTATGTGTGAACATACCTGGCAATAAAGCTCTGATTCTGATTATCCGTCCAAGCTGTAAAATGGCGGCCCTTCAACCAATAATGGAACTTGTCACATATCACCCATTTAAGCGCAAAAAATTCTAGTCTGTGAGCTGGGTAATTAATCTGGGAACGTGACAGTGTCTTGCTAGCAAATGCCACAGGTCTGGCCCTAGTGCTACATTTTTTTGGCAAAAGCTTGAGATTGTGAGCCTTGAGTTTTGAGAACACCATCTCTAGCCTTTCCAGTGCAACCTGCTCATTGGGAGCAAAGACCATGAAATCGTCAAGGTAGCATAATAAACTTGTGAAGTTCTTGTCCCCAAAGACAGACATCATCATGCGCATGAACGTTGCTGGACTATTGCAGAGGCCCTGCGGCATCCTGTTTTATTCATGCTGCCCAAATGGTGATGAGAAAGCAGTATATTTTCTATCATCCTCATGCAACGGAACATTTATAAAAACATTATAAAAACCTGAGGTAAGGTCCATAGTCGAGAAGAAAGCATTCCCTCCAAGAGCAGCCAGAGCATCCGACTGGTGTGGAAGAGGATGAGCATCTTTTACAGTTCTGGCATTTAGCCATCGAAAATGTTGACTGAACAAAAGGCTCCCTGCTCAACGCGTCAGCAACAATGTTCTTAGTGCCAGGCACATACTTGGGGTCAAAGCTAAAGGAGGCTAATTTAGCAACCCAGCGTTGCTCACAGGCATCGAGTCTTGGCTTGGTAAGTATGTAGGTGAGGGGATTATTATCCGTCCAAGCTGTAAAATGGTGGCCCTTCAACCAACAATGGAACTTGTCACATATCGCCCATTTAAGCGCAAGAAATTCTAGTCTGTGAGCTGGGTAATTAATCTGGGAACGTGACAGTGTCTTGCTAGCAAATGCCACAGGTCTGGCCCTAGTGCTACCCTCAAATACCGTCAAATAGCATCTATTGCTAGAATGAATTCACGGTTAAAGTCAGGGTGTGCTAGCGTTACGCTTGTGAGAATGTCCTCCTTCAATGTGTCAAATGCATTCTTGCATTTATCAGTCCAGTCTGTAGGTGTAAGCTTGATAGCAACTCTTGAGTAAGGTTTCTTCCTTCTGCCTCTACAGCCTTTTGTGTCTGTTTTTGAAATCAAATCAAGCAAAGGTTTTGCTTTAGCAGAACATCTCTCTATAAAATGTTGGTAATATAATACCATAACTAAGAAAGATCTGATTTTCTTATGACATGGAGTGATACTGTCAGCATCCATCAAATCAACTGCGTTAACATCTGTGATGGCTTTTATTTTCCCAGGGACTGTTTGGACACCATCTGCTCAAATGACATGGCCAAGACAGATTTTCTCAAGAAATGACATTTTTTTGGTGAAAGCTTGAGATTGTGAGCCTTGAGTCTTGAGAACAACATCTCTAGCCTTTCCAGTGCAACCTGCTCATTGGGAGCAAAGACCATGAGATCGTCAAGGTAGCATAATAAACTTGTGAAGTTCTTGTCCCCAAAGACTGACATCATCATGCGCATGAACGTTGCTGGACTATTGCAGAGGCCCTGCGGCATCCTGTTATATTCATGCAGCCCAAATGGTGATGAGAAAGCAGTATATTTTCTATTTTCTTAATGTAACTGAACATTATAAAAACCTGAGGTAAGGTCCATAGTCGAGAAGAAAGCATTCCCTCCAAGAGCAGCCAGAGCATCCGACTGGTGTGGAAGAGGATGAGCATCTTTTACAGTTCTGGCATTTAGCCATCGAAAATCAGTACAGATTCTCAGATCTCCATTCTTTTTCCACACCAGGACAAGGGGGGGGGGAAGCGTACTCACTGTTAGATTTTCTGATTATGCCCTTCTCTTCCATTTCATCCAGCGCTACTCTCAGTATCTCATAATGGCTCAGAGGAACACAACAATAGGGGAGACGAAAGGGTTTCTCATCCACCAGACGAAACCAATGTACAAAGTCTTTTTCTTCACCACAGTCCATTTTTTTCCTTGAGAATATGGAGTGATTTTTCTTGATTAGATGGAATAATTTAACTTTCCATGAAGCAGAAACTTCACGAGACGTCAGATCCAAGTCACTCAATCCCATATCATTTAAGTTCTTTGCCATCGCATCCTCAGATTCCTGGGAAACAACGTCATGATTCAATTGTTGGACATGGGAGCTAATAGGGTCACTCTCTGGAAGATACTCATGGTGAAACATCTGCGATCTTTGCAATTCTACGCAGTGTTAACACACTGTCTGTGGGGTTAATAATTTTCACAGGTATCCAGCCATCACCCCATAAAGGTGTAATGACTCGACCAACCATGATCCGCTTAGGGCTACATCTGGCTTGTGTGGGTTCCACAAGCACTGTGCTCCCCACTGATGTTATAGAGCCAACAGGAAGCTTGCCCCACACAAGATGCTCACAATGAGGTTTACGTGTCACACAATGTTTGAGCTTAACAGTACCCACTTTGTCAGGTATATGACTGCCTCTCCATCTCTGAGTATTGGAAAGCAAAGAAATGAACTCTAGACTCTCGTTTTCTGCATTACTGCTTGGCAGTAAGATTAATCTCCAGTACTCATCTGTATTTTTCAGGATAGTGAGCAGGCTTATGATGGCTTTACTGCGCAAGATCATCTCATCTGTCTGGCCTGGGACAATCAGCACAGGTATTATCATTTTACATCCATAAACACACATGGACAGATCATACATTGCCGTTGGTGTGACTCGATGACCACCACATCCAATAATCACAACATCATCAGCAGAATGCTTTGACAATGTGGGAGTGCTCGCTAACAACTTAGCTTCAGCTGCCTCACTAAGAGTGCAAGCCATTGAACCACTGTCAAGTAATGCAACGAAAGATGGTCCATGTTCTACAGAAACAGTGGTATAAAATAAAGAATCATCTCTAGGGACTCGCTGTATACCTTGAAAAACAGCCTTTTTCTTAGGTGAGACACTAGATTTACTTTGCTCAAAAATAGACTGGTAATCTTTTGTAGCAGATATGGGAGGATTAGCAATGTGGTCTGTACTAACCTCCCTTGTGCACAGACCTATCAGTTTTCCTGGTTGGGCTGAGGTGTTTGCCTCCACCTAGGACAGAACCGTCTGGAATGATCAGGAGACAGACACTGAAAACATAGCCGATGCTCACGACAATGTGTTAAAGCAGAGTGAGCAGCATCATTGCAGATAGCACATGGCAAAGCATCAAAACCTTCAATCCTAGTAAGTCTGCTGTAAGGCTGTGGCTTAGGATGGGGCCGATTTCGGTTGGTATTGGTCAGCAGAAGTTTTTCAAGCATGTCAATGACTTTTTCTAGAGCAGAGACATCTGCACGTTTCTGTTGTTGCTCACAAACAGAAAGAGCAGGCGCTGGAACTGAATTAATGTCAATTTTGTTAACCGAAACTCTTTCACTTTGTCTGCGGTACACTGTGCTGGTGGCTTTGAATGATAAATCAGATTGATAATCGTTAAGCTTACTCGGGCAGTGTCTGATAAACATGTGAACTATTTCCACACTGGGCTTGTCAAGTGTTTTACCTTGTTCTCGCAGGCATACAGAGGCGACATAAGCAGCTTTATTAAGTCTCAGCCAGTAGTCATAAGGGTTTTCTCCTTCCTCAGGCAAAGTAGTGTAAAAATCAGCAAGAGGGACAGGTGAGTAATGAGTAGTACTGAAATGCTTGCACAGAAGGCCGTAGACAGAATTTGGGCACACAGTGGTAGCAGTATCACAATTTCTGATCCAGAATTTGACTACATCTTTTGCTTTACCACAGAGGTGGGTCAGGACTTCCTCCACATGTTCAGTGGCACTCATATTGCTTTTTTTAAACAAATGTTCTCATGAGATCTTCCCATTCCTCAATCACAATTGTGTCAGAACTATCTCCTCTGAAGGAAGGTAGCTCCTTGACTTTTCTGTGCTGAATCACTTGATTTTGCGACATATTTAACAAGCCTAAAGGGCTACTCAACTTATTATCATCAGATTCTTGACTATTAAGTGTGACAGTGTCCAAGCTATAGGGGCTAAGATGAGACATGATATTGTCTGCTAATTGTTGCCCAATTTGATGAACAATTGAAGTCATCTGCCCTAGCATATCAGGTACACCATGTGCAGCATGAGGATCTGCAAATCTATGACTGGCATTAAACTGCATGTCAGCTGTATTGCATTCTTGTGTGGAACGCACCACATTAGTATAACTAGGTCTATTATTATTATTATTATCAGCGATGGAATTGGGAGACCTAAAACTCCTCTGTCTCTACCCACTGGAACAGAAGTATATTTATCAGCTAAGTATCTGTTGATGTTACTCATTTTGGACAATGTAAATCACTACTGTCCATAAATCATCTTGACATCAAAAAGCAGTGTGAGAAAAAGTCCTGTAGTGTGAAATGTGTGAAAAGTCAATGAGATCCTTAAATCGCAAAACGCTGTATGTAGATGACGAACTGCTCAACTGATGTCAGATGCTTTAAGTCCTTTAGAAGCGAAGATCAGCGTGCTTGAAGACACAACCAATAGCAACACAATGGCATCACAACTTCACGGCACTAATGTGACGGTCTTGCTTGGGCTGTCTTTTTACTGCACACTGTACAATGGAGACAGACAGCGCGTGTAAATAGTTGCTGGTTCATAAAGAAAATGACCACTTTCACAGCAATGTTTCATTAACTCTGCTCTGTTTTATTTAAACTGTTATATATATATATTTATATATTTATATTATATTTATATTATATTTTTTTTTTATATGCCAATAAATTATTTTAACTTTGTGATCGTATAGTGTAAATTTTAACAGTCTGAATATGTAAAACATAACACACCTTGAATTATAAATGACAAATCAATGAATGACAATACTTAATGTACAATTACTGAGTAATACAGAGCAATACAATTTAACTC
The DNA here is from genome assembly GCF_903798145.1 of Danio aesculapii. NCBI lineage: Eukaryota > Metazoa > Chordata > Actinopteri > Cypriniformes > Danionidae > Danio > Danio aesculapii. The sequence goes on from NC_079457.1 coordinate 33,032,500, forward strand.
CAAAAGAAAGTAAACATCCCCACCTAGTGGGGACTTTTAGCAACTCGTTTTGAATAATAAAAAAAGAATTACAAGCAATTAATTAATAACATTTAACAACATACCTGTACAATGGAGACAGACAGCATGTGTAAATAGTTGCTGGTTCATAAAGAAAATGACCACTTCTATATAAAACACAAGGCAGCACACAAATTGATTACAATCAGGCCTCGTTATATAAACATGTTATAACTCAAGATTGAGCAACACACTCGACGCCAAACACAACTCAACAGTGTCCCAACATATTCATTGAAACATTCAGTTACATTAAAGCAGATATTTATGTGCTTTAAACACTTATAAATAGTCATTATTCCACCCGGGAGAAACGTGCGACTTACCCACAGCAATGCTTCATTAACTCTGCTGTGGGCGGTCTCTACTCCACGCGCTTATCACACCACGCACACTGTAGAGGGCACTGTCCCCATTTAGGCATCAATTTAAAACACTTCTTTGCTCCTTTACACTTGACACTCTTTTCAACGAAGACTACGGTATGATGTTTCACCAGATGACACCAAAATCGAAAGCTACTTGGGGGCTATGCATCTCTCTAAACCTGGATACTTTATTGTAGTGCAAAGTAAATGAGTCTCAATTTGCAAGGCTAAGCACCCTTGCCCAGTGGTACCTGGCTGTTCCTGCACCTTCTGTGCCTGTTGAGCACGTTGTTTCCAATGCCGGTCTAATTCTAAATAGACTTCGCACTCCGTTTTCATCAGAGCATGTAGACTCACTGATCTTTTTGAATAAATATATGTAGTCCTTCCTAATGTTAAATTTTATTTGCCATGCATGGTAAAACATTCAGGCTGTTTTTGTTTTAAGCAGCATAGTTAAACTAGGCCAGCTTTATTTGATTTACCTCCACCGACTGATCATTTTGAAAGAAATTCTATTTTACCTAATCTTTAATTTTATAGCTGTGGAAAAAAAATATTCAGGCCTTTTTATTTTTAGTTTACGCAGCCAAATTATGCTAGATTCTAATTTTAGTTAGGCTATGTGCTACTTAACAGTCGTTTGGTTAAGGTTTGGTGAAGCTGATTTTTGCAAATCTTTTACAAAAAAAAAACTGAACAAAAAAAAAACAAAAAACTTTTTTGATCCACATCTGTTGATGTTGCTGAAGTAAAATATAGTTTTGGTAAAAATGTCAGTTGAATAAAATAATTGAAATGCAGAGTATCATGTGTGTGTGTTTTTTTTATTGTTGTTGTGGTCTACAATATAGAAAAAAGGTAGGTTATAGTTTTAAAAACAGAAAATATTTAAAGAAATAATAAGACGCATATTGAAGGGCATAATACTGTAAAATAACTTTGGTTTATTTTTTTCTGCGGGGCTTCAGTTGATGTTGGTTTAAAGCGCCCTGTAATGGGAGTGACAAGCTCACATGCATTTTGTGTAGATAAACACAATTTGTAATATAACATTTTCATGTTGTGTCTCGGCTTTATGATTAATTTTATTTACAATGCGTCATATAGAAAACCTACACGTCTCACGTCAGTGGCGGTTCTAGTTCTATTTCCTTGGCTACAGACCGCCAGAGGCATTGCAGAGTCGATACCTTCCTGTCCTTTCCCCTTGTCGAGAACCTAATAACAAAGTTGTCACCCCAGTGACCTTAATGACGTGTCCGTCTATAAATACCTCAGTCTACGTCATTACTTCCTCTTTCGTCTTCTTGTCCAGATGTCAGAACCAGGATGAAGTTCCACCAGCTGTATCCTTTAGAGAAACAAGGGTGTTGGTTTTCCAAACCACCCATAACCAAAAAAATTTGTAAGTAAAAAAAAAAAAAAAAAAAAGGGAATAAGGGGTTGTGGTGTTTCCATTACCCCCCTGATTCCAGGATGTCGGCACTATGCTCCTCTTGCCAAGGGCAGATGGATCTAGGTGATGGGCACGATCAATGTCTGAGCTGCCTGGGAATTGAGCATCTCAGGGAAGCTCTAGAAGATCCGTGTACTAATTGCAGCATCTTACCCCTAGCAGTACGACGCGCTCGTCTAGCAGGGGCTAATATGGATGGGAGTAGGAAACGGAAGATATCACTGCAGGTTTCCGCTCCCCTGCCAAAAGAAAAGAAAAGGAAAAAAAGAATTAGCTCATAGAGTGGATGAGCTAGCTAAAGGCATAGGTGAAATTCAAGAATTTCTGGCAAAACTTCAACCGCAGCCAGCTTCTGGGATTTCCGAAGCGGGTAGCGAAGAAACGGCTGTTCAGTCTCTCTCGCAGCCTTTTTCACGTGAGCTTATTCCAGGTGACTTTGACTGCGTTTCTGTTGCAGCCACAGACTCGCTGTTTTCAGAGGAAAAATCCCTTTCAGATAGAGAACAAACAATATGTGACAGCGATGTAGAGGATCGCAGTGATCATAGTGAAGCTACACTTCAATCTGATGAGTTATTTAATGTAATCAGATCAGGGCTAATGAAAATTGGTGTCGGTAGTAAAAAAAAAACACAGACGCCACACAAACAAACCCACTCAAGCATTCGGTTTCCCGTGCGAATGTGTTGTCAATTCCACAATCTTCACATTTTACGGAGGTGTTTGCACAAGCCTTTGAGTCTGCTCAATCAACACGATTGGACCGGGTTTCACATACGTTAGCAACAATGGAAGAGCCTGCCTCGATGGAGGTGGGACATATGCCACCCATAGAGCCAGTAGTAGCATCCTTGATCGTACCGCCAGACGAAGCGCTTAGACAAGATCCGAGGTGTCCAAACATGGAATGCAGACGCACAGACAATTTGATAGGGAAAATATATAACTCCACTGGGTGCTTGGGGAAGACTGCCAACACTGATGGTACACCTGTTATTGGCAATCAAGTCTTCAGTCAGCTCATCAGACGATTCCCTCATAGACATGGTTAATGTAGCCCTGAGATCGGTAGGTTCGATAGCAGGTCACTGCGGTAAAGCCATGGGACTGCTGGTCCAAACCCGGCGCCAGGTTTGGGTGGCTCAGTCACCCTTGTCAGAATCCTGCAGAACCACCTTGCGTCAGCTCTCTCTGGTTCCAGGCCAGATATTTGGACCAGCTGCACAAAAGGCTCTGGAACGTAGACACGTAGCTTCAGAAGCACGGTTTCAGTAGCAAGTTGAGTTTAAGGCACCCGGCCATCAGCCCTATTCTTTCCGCCGGAGTGCGTTTCCCTTGCACCACCAACGTACCGTGCGCGAATCAACACAACTACCGCAGAATAGGTTCTGTAGGGTCCAACAATCTCGACCTTATATGCCCACAAACAGACCATATCGCCAAAATATGGGGATCTCTGATACTCGCCCCCCCAAAGACACAAAACCAACTCGCAGACAGCGCTGACTCATCAGGGTCGGCAGCGAAAAAATTTGCGATGCGGCAGATGCAATATTGGCATTCGATAACAAAAAAATCTGTGGATTTTAAACACAATTTCCCATGGTTACAATCTGCAGTTTCGTCGCCGGCCCGTCCTAAACACGGAAGTACGTCCGTCTTTCACAACAAGCACGGAGAAACACAACATCCTAGTCTGGAAATTCAAACGCTACTCGCAAAAAACGCAATAGAGGAAATAAAACCACCGGCTGCATCACAGGGTTTTTTTTCCGTCTACTTTCTAACTCCCAAAAAAGAAGGGGGCTTTCGGCCTATCCTAGAATCTGAACAAAAACTTTAAATTCCTACCATTTAGTATGCTCCGGTTAACCGATGTCCTGGGTACAATCGAGCCTCAAGATCGGATGGCGAAGGTGGACTTAAAAGACGCATATTTCCACATTCCAATTGCGCGTCATCGTCGTTTTCTAAGATTCCATTTCAAAGGGAAGACCTATCAGTTCAAAGTGCTTCCGTTCAGTCTATCACTAGCTCCAAGGGTGTTCACGAAGGTGATCCAGACCGCGCTAGTTCCCTTACAAAACAGCGGGATGTGTATCCTCCCGTACATCGACGATTGGCTTTTGTGCGCAGAGAGCCCAAAAAAATGTCAAGAAATCTGCAGCAGCTCTGGGCGCATATGACGAATCTTGGCTTTACATTCAACCAGTCCAAATGTCAGCTCATTCCAGCGCAAACTATTCAGTTTCTCGGGGTCATCTCAATTCCAGCAACATGACCGCTCGTCTTACAAAAACACAAGCCCAAAAAATATTACAGCTGTCAGTCCATATAAAACCGGGCAAAGGTGTCAGATACATGACGTTGCTAAAACTAGCAGGTATGCTAGCAGCAGCAACCCCCGTTATCAGATTGGGCATGCTTTTCCTGAGACCCATTCAACGATGACTGATTGAGAGACACCTGTCAGTCATAAATCAAAAATACACCTCAGTACACCTGATAAAGGTAGCATGGCAGACATTAAAACCATGGCACAATATGAAGTTTCTAATGAGTGGTGTTGCTATGGGGCCACCGTCGGCAAAAAGAGAAATTATAACCACCGATGCCAGCCTACGGGGCTGGGGGGGTGTATGGAGGCAGATTGGTGTGAGAGGGAACTAGAGGGTGAATCTCCGCTCCCAACATATCAATTACTTAGAGCTGAGAGCGGTATTGCTAACCCTGAAACATTTCACAAAACAGTTGGAACGCAAACATGTGTTAATCCAGTCAGACAGTGTGTCGGTTGTCTTCAACATAAATCACCAAGATCGCTGAAGCTCCTCCGTGCTGCACACGATCTGTGGCTATGGGCAGATGTCCATCTATCGTCCTTGAGAGCAATACACATTCCCGGTCATGTGAACATGGTGGCAGATGCATTATCACGGAATGTACCTGTGCCAGGGGAGTGGCAGCTCCATCCCCAGACAATTCAACTAATTTGGAATACGTATGGGAGGGCGAAGATAGACCTGTTCGCGAACAGTCAGTAAGCGCAGTGTCCGGAATGGTTCTCACAGAAAGAAAGTGGGCTCGCTGGGTCAGGATGCAATGGCCCACAGCTGGCCGAGCGGTCTCCTTTACGCGTTCAGTCCGTTTCCAATAATTTGGTTAGTTCTCAGTCGCATTCCGGTGACAAACCAACCATTGTTACTTATAGCCCCTCAATGGCCAAACAGACCATGGTTCCGTCTCCTACAGGATCTTTTAACGGGTCCGCCAGCTCCGTTACCAGTCAGACCAGATCTCCTGACACAGCTGGAGGGCACGTTTCATCACGACCAACCTCAAACACTGAAATTGTGTGTATGGCAGCTGGGGGTGACGCCAGCCTACTGGTCTGTTCGCAGGGGGTCAGGGACACTGTTATGAACGCTTGTGCACCATCCACCAGAGCGTTATATCAGAATAGATGAAAACATTTCTCTGAATGGTGCAAGGAGAATCAAATATGCCAGAATTGTTCCATACCGGATATACTCGAGTTTTTGCAGAGTTTACTGAGGAAGGGTCATTCGTACTCTACCTTAAAGGTCAATGTAGCAGCGTTGTCAGCACACAGAGGTTCCGTAGAGGGATGCTCGATCGGAACACATAGGTTAATGATCACTTTTCTTTAAGGCGCAAATAGACTGCATCCTCCCCGCAGGGTAGTGATTCCACAGTGGAATCTCAACACCGTACTCGGAAGTCTGTGCGAATTTCCATTCGAACCACTGTCATTAGCGGATATTAAGTGGCTTTCACTAAAAACTGCTTTTCTGCTGGCGATTACATCCGTGAAGCGTGTTAGTGAATTACATGCGCTCTCTGTATCTCGAGAATGTCTTCAATGGGGTCTTGAGGATTCTAAGGTGACACTCTGGCCGGTCACAGGTTTTGTCGAGTCAATTCAGTAATACACCAGTAGTGCTACCGGCGTTTCATTCAGCAAACCCGGATGTTAGACGGGAGCTGTGCCCAGTTAGATCGCTACGTTTCTATGTGAACCAATCGGCATCGTGGAGAACAACTGATCAGTTATTTGTTTGTTTTTCAGACCGTTTCAAGGGTTATCCCCTGTCAAAACAAAGGGGATTGTATAACGGAGGTCATCACGAGTGCCTATGCCTCTGTCAGAAAGATCCCTCCGAATCCAGTAAGGTGTCATTCTACACGCTCAGTGACAGCATCATGGGCAGCGTTAAGAGGGGTCCAGATAGCGGACATCTGTTCGGCAGCAACCTGGAGCTACCTTTTCACGCTTTTACAGACTTAACGTTGTCTCAGCCCAAATGAATTGTGCTGCAGCAATCCTTGGTGAATAAGAGAATTGACTGAAAAAAAATATATATAAATAAAATAATTGCATGGCTTACAAGCTTGTTATCTTTATTCTTGTATAACCCAGTTCTGGTTTTAAGGTTATGAATCCTCGTGACAAATTTGATATTCATCTTCCACTCTGTAATGCCTCTGGTGGTCTGTAGCCAAGGAAATAGAACGCTGGTTACGTATGTAACCTTGGTTCTGACTGGCGGAAGACCGCCAGAGCCTTTGGTCACTCAGGTTAATGAGAAGACTCGATGAAGTAATGACGAAGACTGAGGTATTTATAGACGGACACGTCATTAAGGTCACGGGGGTGACAACTTTGTTATTAGGTACTTGCAAAGCTTGCTGCGTGCCGACACCTCTGCATAAAAGTTGCCCCAGTTTCACAGTACATAAGAAGCGTGTATTTTATCGGCGTGCGTGTAAACAACCGGTATTCACACTGGGAGCAGAGCAGCGTGTGAGGCGCGCGGGTATGGTTTTCTGCGCGCATGATTTCAGCTGGCAGTGCGCACGGCATTTTTAAGAACTCAAGCGAACAGTGCCGCGTTTGATTTGAGTTGAATATGAAACACTTTGAAGAGATTTGTCTAAAACAGTACGACTGTACAGACATCTTTATGATCCGTGATCATAGAGATAACCTAATGATCAATAATTCTTGGATATAAATTGCAACAGCCGTGGAAAAGGAGAAATGTTTTGTTAAAAGTTTTGGAAAAACCTGAAAGATAAGTTTGTTAAAACCAAAAGAGGCCATGACAAAAGTGGAGGCCCGGAAACACAATTACAGAAATATGTTTTTCCACCATTCATAGGTTTAACATTGATTTATATATTTGTATATTTTCTGCGCGCGATTTTAGTTTGCTTTCACCACCATTGTTTTGGTTGTGGATAGAGAATAACAAACTTGCGTATGCAAAATATGGCGAATGTAAATGGCCTCTAACATCTTTATTCAGGGATTACTACTTAAAATTAATACACTTGCATAAAGTAAAACATATCTTAAAGCTTTTACCCAAAGCTTTTACTTGCCCATGCCTACATACACCACTGCTCACACTTCTTTAAATGTTTATGCTGTTAACCAATATTGATGATGATTTTTAATAACCCAACAGCTTTGATTTAATTGTTTTTTGAATAATGTCAAAGTTTTATCAACACCATTTTTAACAGGTCTTTAAATAAAAAAAAAATAATAATAATAAAAAAATATATATATATATATATATATATATATATATATATATATATATTTTTTTTTTTTATTGAATGTTATTTAATTGTCACTATGATGCACACACGCCTCGGCCTCTTGCTTAAGCTCCACCCCCGATTAATCGTTTGTAATCGTACGGCGAGGCAGTGGCGCAGTAGGTAGTGCTGTTCGAGCCTCGGCTCAGTTGTTGTTTCTGTGTGCAGTTTGCATGTTCTCCCTGCATTTGTGTGGGTTTCCTCTGGGTGCTCCGGTTTCCCCCACAGTCCAAAGACATGCAGTACAGGTGAATTGGGTAGGTTAAAGTGTCTTGTGTATGTGTTAATGAGTGTGTGTGGATGTTTCCCAGAGATGGGTTGTGGCTGGAAGGGCATCTGCTGCGTAAAAATGTGCTGGATAAGTTGGTGGTTTATTCCGCTATGGTGACCCTGGATTAATAAAGGGACTAAGCTGAAAAGAAAATAAATGAATGCCCATCGCTACCTCTAATAGTGGAGGAGTCGCTAGATTGTTTTCAAAACAGATATCACCAACTTTATGTGAAGAGGTCCCTTTTTAGTCAAAGGACCCTTTTTAAAAGTCACAGTAAAATTTGAGAATGCTTTAATTATTTTTTTTTAAATATTTATGTTCCTACAAAAGGAGATAAAATAATAGATTGCTATTATGCTTTTAGTGTTGTACTCGAAGATATAAAATCAGAAGAGTTTTTAATCTTAGGAGGAGACTTCAACTGCACAGAACTGCACAGAGAATAATAAGTTAGACAGAAATCACTTAGAACCACATACTGCTTCATAAAAAGTGCTTACACAATTAACAAGAATGTTTGATTAATGTTATTTTGGAGGAATGTACATCATAAAAATAGGTAGTTTACTTGGGCACATAGTAGGAACAATTTTATTTCAATGGCAAAGCTTTTCAATTCAATTCAATTCACCTTTATTTGTATAGCGCTTATACAATGTAGATTGTGTCAAAGCAGCTTCACATAAAAGGTAACAGTAAATAGGAACAGTGTAGTTCAGTTTGTAGTGTTTAAGTTCAGTTCAGTTTAGCTCAGTTCAGTGTGGTTTAATAATCACTACTGAGAGTCCAAATACTGAAGAGCAAATCCAACGATGCGCAGCTCTACAGATCCCGAACCATGCAAGCCAGTGGCGACAGCGGAGAGGGAAAAAAAACTTCACTAAAGGCGGAAGTAAAGAAAAAAAACCTTGAGAGAAACCAGGCTCAGTTGGGCACGACCATTTTAATTTCTCCGCTGGCCAAACGTCTTGTGCAGAGCTGCAGTCTCAGTGGCGGAGGCTGGAAGCTGGCCTCAGCGAAGACTCGTCTGTCTCTGGAGCGTCACAGGAATCAGTCTCATGTTCTCCACTCTTCCATGACCATCACAGTAGCTGCTCAGGATTCGGCCAGGTCCAGGATATGGAAACCTTGGGATCATCTCGTCGTTGGTCTTGGATCGAATCAGTGACTCTGCATAGTCTGAGGGCCTCGGGGAAGAGTATCCCCAGGTGGAAATGGAGAATAAAGAAAATAATTAGCGTAGCTGATGTTCACAGTGTATATCAACAAGATGCATAACCTGTGTGGAAGCCCCCTAAGTGGTGCACTAAGTGTATGCTTTACTGAACAGATAGGTCTTTAATCTAGTTTTGAATTGGGAGAGTGTGTCTGAGCCTCGGACATTATCAGGAAGGCTATTCCAGAGTTTAGGAGCTATAAATGAGAAGGCTCGACCTCCTTTACTCGACTTTGCTATTCTAGGTACTACCAGAAGCCCTGAGTTTTGAGACCTTAAAGAGAGAGTTGGATTGTAGCGAGACAGAAGATTGGTTAGATAAACAGGAGCTAGATTATTTAAAGCTTTATATGTAAGAAGCAATATTTTAAATTGCTTGAGATTTTATATTTTTATTTTTCAAGCAAATTGTATTAAAGATTGTAAAATAATTCCTGTCAGTTTTTCAGACCACTGTTGTGTCATTTGTAAAATAATTCTTTATTCTGTGAAGATTTAATACGTCCCTTTTAAAAGATGAGAAATTAATTTATGTCTATTCTTTTTTTTTTTTTGGAGGAATTTTAATGAACAAAAATATCTTTATTCTTCACTGCAACAATGGTGGGATTGTGCCAAGATTCAAATTAAACAATTATGCCAAGAATACACTTTTAATGTCACTTTTAAATAAAGAAATTATTAAGTCAATTAAAAATTAGAGCATGAAATAGACCTTTTTGATACGACAGCTGCTACAAGTAGTGATGAATTTGAAATCAGGAAATCAAAAAAGATTTGCTGGCTGACATTTTAGGAGTAAAAGCACAAGGAGTATAATTTGTTCATGTTTTCAGAACATTACACAAATGAATGCTCCTTCTAAGTTTTTTTTTTTTTTTTTTTTTTTTGTCTAGATTGGAAAAAAGGCCAAGTTCAAATCATCATTCAAGAGAAAGCATTTGACCGTATAGAACATGCATATTAAAAAAAGGTTTTTGGTTTTAGCCCAGCTTTTGTAAATATGATTAATGTTATGTACAGTGACATTTAAAGTTTATTAAAAGTCAATGGTGGTTTAATTGCTCCTTTTAAAGTACAGAGAGGGGTTAGACAGGGATGTGCTATACCTTTAGATTCAAATGATCATGTATATATTTAATGTGCACTGTTTGAAATACTCCACTGTATGAAACTTTGCTTATTTATGTTTATATGTGAATGCTTAGGATAAGATCAACATTACATAGTGATCTTTAAACTATATTTTTAGAGCAATGGCTTGGGTAAACTAGAAGTGGTTTGGAAAGTGAATTATGCATAGGAATATATTTAAGGCTCTTAAATATAAAAACAGTTTAACTGTGGATTATGAATATGCAAATGCCGGTCACTATGGATGACATCTTCCAGTGACCAACTCACAGGATCATCCAATTACAATGCTGGATTTGAAAGGTGCCATCTTTTCAATCCTGCCTTCCAGAGAAAGGATAAAACATAAGGAAGAAGGGTAGTGTTATACACAAAGTAATAGTAGTAACACACTAGTGTGGTGTTAAAGAGCCCATATTATACATGAAATAGGGTCATATTTAGGTTGTAAGGGTCTCCAACAACAGTCTAATATGCATGCAAGGTCAAAAAACACTTTCATGGTCTTATAATCTGCATTTATTTTTACCTAATTATCCCGGCGACTCCCATATGAATCGTTCAGCGATTCATTTGTACCCAAACCCGTCCTCAGCGCGAAGCTAATCTGCGCTGATTGGACTGATGACAGCCTGCTGCGATTGGTCGAAACTGACAGCCTTCAGCGCGAGACAGAGTGAAATGCCCAGCACGTAATCAACAATAGAAAAGTAGTCACAGTGCATACACGCTTCATAGTGTAAGGTGTGGATTTTGGCTGCCAGTGGGTGAATGTAAATACATACGATGCACTTAAAAAAAACAGACGACAAACTATTTTATTGAGCAAAAACTCCAAGAACTGGCGAGGAGCACGTCACCCTCTACCTGCTCTTTTCACACAGATGCACACACAAACACCTCCTCCTCCTCCTTGGAAGACACAGCACCAATAGCGAGGGAGACGTCCGCAACACCTCTCTCACCACCCGCGTCCTGAGTTATATCTGCGACACCCCAAGTCCTCACTTTGCTAACGGGTCACTTTTGTTTTCACTTTCGGGTTGAGGGCGAGGTGATCGTCTTTAACCTAGAGCGGCAGTTCAGCTTGCTGAACCGGCCCTGCGCAACACACGCAACACACACACGCAACACACACACACACACACAACCCTCACCGTTCGCCTAGACTAGAGCAACAGTTCAGCTTGCTGGGTGCAATTTAGACAGCTCCCTTGAACCTGAGCTAAAATATTTTGAAACTTGACCCTTGCATGCGTGTAGCAACAGCTGACGATCCGTAAACAAAGTGGCACGCGTCGCGTTTTCAACGTGGCTTTACACGCGATACGAGAATAAAGAGATAACCTGATACAGTACACGTGGTTACAAGTAACAAAACACAACTAAATACATCATTTGCAAGAGTAAACGAGGCAACAGTTTTAATCGCACGTACTTACACTTGTGAAATGGGGGTAGACACTGATTCATGATCCACTGATCCATGTTCTGACAGTCTTTACTGATCCTTCCTTTTACAAACCAATGAAGTCTTCTTTGTAAGCATGTAGTTTCCAGAATGTTATAATGCTGAGCTTTCATCTTTGAGTAGGCTGTCGATAGTATCCATCTGCACAGCCTGACTTCATTCCAACGGTGTCTGTGTGTGTCTCTGTGTGTGTGTGTGCGTGTGTGTGTTTGTGTGTGTGGGGCTTTTTTTCTGTGTTAGTGGGCGGGGCCGCAGGTTTCAAATCTCCCGGATTTGCGCGTGCAACTACTTGTGTTTCGTAGCTGCGTCATCGCGAAACACCTAATGACTCGTTATCAAGACGACTCATTTGAAGCACTATGAGTCGACTCCTTTATAGATGAATCAATAGTTTTAAACACTGTACACTTACAGATTTAAGCCTTAGCTGGATATTTCACTTCACTTAGAGCTGTGTTACACACTACATGGAAGGGAATTTTCAAAAACCCATAATATGGGCTCTTTAAAAGAAGTGTGTAGTGGTCATACACAAGGTAGTAGTGGTGTGGTTTTCAATGCAAGCATTACATCACTGAATGTCTGCAAGACGAAACAAAATGATTTTCTGCACGTTCCAGGCTATGCAAATTGCTCAAAGCTGTCAGAACTTTGCTGCGTGTTCCTGCAAGGATTTTCATGGTTATTGGATTCACAGTGCTTCTCCCTGAAAACATCGCTTTATGACTACTACCTCCAGAAATCTGTGTGTCTCAGATTTCCAGGAACACTACCTTCAAAGATAAAGACGTCAGCGTGTCCCCAACATCAGAACCACCACCTCCAGAAATCTCCAGTTCTGCATGTTCTAGAATCTCCAGATTTCTTCCTCTCAAAGCTCAAGGCCTGCAAGAAGATCCAGGTTCTTCCAACCACTGGATCAACAGCAGAAGCGTAAATATACCACTTTCCAACCCTCTACTAGAGACCTTGGCATAGTGTGTTTCAGTATAAATTTTCAAATTATTTAGATGTTTATAACTGATATTCATTAATAACAAAAACTTCCTCAGTTGTTTATTTTAGAAAAAGGTTTACCTTATTCAACAGCTTGTCTTTAAAAAAGATAACAGAGTTATCACAATCACAGTCCTCAACTTAATCACCTTTATGATTCATGTCTATGCACTTAATTTATTGTACATTTAGTAATTTTAGTTTTCCTTGTTTACTCTTTTATTAATAAATACACACTTATTACCATTGTGTATTCTTTGTGTTGATAATACAGTAAAATGCTCTACAAGTCAGACAATCTCTTATCGTTCATATTTGGCCAGATAATAAACACCTTTACCTTTACAATTCAATTAACAACATTTGATTGTTAATTATTTTGACAGTCGAAGCACATTTTTATGTCTGCAGAGTGGGTTTTCTCTACCGCGTCTATCATGGATCAGCTGTGATCACTGCAGCCGTTTATCAGTGTCACTCATTGGTAAACAGCACCAGAGCATTAGAGCCAATCACAGCCCTTTCAGACAAGCGCGTGACCAATCAAAGGGGTGTAGAAAAAAACTCGCTAGACAAGGCTCAGAAAGCAAGCAGGATATTTATATTTGTTTATGTGCTATAAATGCTCATGTTGTTCTGTGCATGTACTTGAGTTTTTAAGGGTACAGTTTATATAACTGACTGTTTGTATTAAAGGACACAATTGTATTACAAATAGTATATAAATATAAATATATTTAAACATTTTAATACAAGAATTGCTGTGCTATGAAGAAAATATAATACTGTGTATGGAAAGCATTGTCAATGCACCGTGATGCACCGAGATATCGAATTGAACCGAATCGATGGCATCTGTACACGATGAACTGATAAACCTGAAACAAGGTAACTGCACCATATATGAATTCACATTGCAATTCAGAGCACTTACCGCTAGCAGTGGCTGGAATCAAGTGGCCCTCCTCGCCGCTTACCGGACAGTTTTGAAGCCTCAAATATGTATACAGATGGTAATTTATGATGACAATGCCGACATAGAACTTTTATTAAGAAAGCTATTAGTGTGTCACAGCACCTCTCTGCCTGTCCATCCTCTTCCTCTGTTTACATTGTTTCACCCACTAGAGCTCAATCAAGACCACTGGACCCAGAAGAACCCATGATTACAGATACCTACCATCTTGAGTCCGCCGAACGACTATGATGCATCCGTAATCGCCTCTGCCTATATTGTGGAGAATCCAACCATCTCATCTTGGCCTGCCCAGTTTGCCCCCCTCGCTTAATAGTGAGTAAAGTCACACTCACTCCATCTGTGTCCCATATGCCACATATACAAGCTCAATTAATCGAGTGAATTCTCGTATCATCCCCATACATATCTTGGTGGATTCCGGAGCGGCTGGCAACTTCATCTCTTCAAACTTCATTGCCTAACATCATATACCTACTGTACGTAAAGAAACTCAGTATTAAATAACCACCATTCAGGACTCACCATTAGGTGAGGGAAAAATCTCCCAACGTACCAGAGAAGTCATCATCCAGTCACCACATCATCATCGAGAAAAATGAATCCTGCTTATTCTCCCTCGGGCCAATGTGGATGATATCCTGGGCAGACCGTAGCTTGCTGAACATCAGCCTGACATAAACTGGAGCACCGGAGACATCCAAGGATGGAGTTGTGCATGCACCACAAATAGTCACGTTGCTCCCCCTGTTGTTCCCACTCCACATCAGACCTCCTTTTCTGTTCACTCCACTGCTATGGAAAACTCACCACCTTCTTCAAACACTCCTATTCCATCCATCTGCACCCTCTTCCTTGATGTTTTCAGCAAGGAACGAGCCACACAGTTACCCCCACATCAGTCATGGGACTGTAGTATTGAACTGCTGCCTAACGCTGCATGGTAGGATTTATCCAATATCCCGTCCTGAGCACGAGGCGATGGAGAATTACATCAACGAGGCTCTCAGTCAACGGTTCATCAGAACATCTACCTCCCCAGCCTCGTCCAGCTTCTTCTTCGTCGATAAGAAGGATGGAGGACTGAGACCTTGTATACCTTGATCGCAGCCACAGTAAAATTTGCCTACCCTCGGCCTCTAGTTCCGGCCACCTTAGATGAGCTATGCGATGCCCGTATCTTCTCTGAGCTTGACCTGAGAAGTGCATACAATCTAATCCATATCCGGGAAAGGGACGAGAGTGAAAAACGGCTTTCATTACTCCCTCCGGTCACTATGAGTACCAGGTGATGCACTATGGCCTAGCTAACAGTCTTTCCATATTTCAAAGTTTTATGAATGAGATCTTCAGAGACTTCCTCCCTCATTTTGCTATAGCTTACTTAGATGACTTCCTAATTTATTCCCGTAATCTAGCAGAACATCAACCTCATGTCCAAAAAAGTTTCACCAACCCTCGATCTCCTTCCTTGGGTATGTGATCTCCGCTGAGGGGGTCAGCATGGAAAGAGGCAAAGTGGACGCCGTCTCCCAGAGGGAAGAACTTTTATCTACAGTTTGTCAAGAATTATAGTGTTCTCTCAACTTCATTAACTTCCCTTTGAAAAGGCAGACAGCTTTCGCTCACCTGGAACCCTGAAGCACGCTAAGCCTTTAAACACCTCAAGGATGTATTCATCACTGCACCTGACCTCTTTCATCTGGATCCCATACAGCCCTCCATTGTGGAGGTTGACACGGCTCAGGACACCCAGGCAGCAGGCGAACCCTCTCGCTCCTCCAACAGCGCTATTGGTGACCCTACATGACCAGGGACATCACACAGTATGTCCAGGGTTGCTTAGACTGTGCCATCACCACCACGCCTCGTTGTCTGCCCGAAAGTAAATTAGAGCCACCGCCCATTCCCTGCCGACCCTGGACCAACTTAGGAGTGGAGTTTGCCACCGATTTGCCTCCATCACAAGGGTATAACACCATTCTTGTTGTTGTAGATCACTTCTCAAAGTCCTGCAAATTAATCCCTCTGAAAAGTCTCCCCACAGCTCTAGAAATGGCTGAAGCCCTCTTTCATCATGTCTTCCGGAATTACGGGCTCCCCGAGGACATTGTATCAGATCGGGGTCCACAATTCATATCCGGGGTCTGGCGGGCATTCTTCCGACTTCTGGGCACTACCATCAGCTTGTCCTCTGGCTACCACCTGCAGACGAACGGTCAGAGCGAGCGTAAAATCCATGAGATTTCCTGCTATCTTCGGACGTACTGCGCACAACATCAGAACACCTGGAGTCAGTATTTAACGGTGGCTGAATATGCACAGAATTCCCTTCGACAATCTTCCACCCTTTCAATGTGTTTTAGGATACCAACCTTCCCTGTTCCCATGGTCTGGCGAGGTTAATGTGCCTGCGACAGATCTCTGATTCCGAGAGAGCGAGAGGGTGTGGAACTTTTTTTTATTTCCATTTCCAGCAGGCAGTACGGAGGTATACTAACACCGCCAATCATCACGGTCTACCCAATCCTACATATCAACCGGGTGACAAGGTATGGCTTTCCACCAGGGACATCCGCCTCTGTCTGCCACCCGGAACCAAACCCCCCCTCTTGATCAAGTTAAAATCATCCCTGACAACATCTACCAAGTCAAAGAGATCATCGACGTCCAGCGTCTGTGATTAAGGGAAGTGACTATATTACTCTCATGATTGAATGAAGATCCTAGTTTACATTGTGAACTGCTTTCAAGAATGCTCTCATTCCAAGAATACCACTTCCCAGCTTCTCCTATTGAACTATCCACATTGTTTTGAATAAATCAACGAAAAAAAGATAACCATCTTTGTCTTCATTGTGTGACCGTGACACTGGGCAGTACATTCAAATTTGCTAAGTCCAAATGTATTTGAATAATAAGAAAAATTCAAACAAAATAATAATAATCTAACTTTTGATTTTTCAAACCACCCAAACCCTCCTTAACTACAAGCTGGAATATTTAATTTAACTTAATACCTTTTATAAAGCGATGATAAATTAGGCGGTGGTTGTTTGATTCACATGTCCCCACCAATGTCAAGTGCAAACCTACGCCCTTGATTAATATCAATACCAAAATATTGATGTTAATATTTGTGATAAATTGAATTATCACCACATTAGACTGATGTTAATATTTGTGATAAATACAATTATCACTACACTGCAAATAAGATTAACACATGTCCTGTGCTGTGTGTACATTTAATGCTGAAAATAAGTTAAATAGATTTATATATAATCACATCTCTTTCACAATACTCATTTAATTGAGCTACTTATAAAGTTTTTGACCAGAATAGTCAGCTGTACAGAGTCGGTTGCTCTAACAAGGAGGCTAAAGACCATGGTTCCTAGCATTTGTCGTTAGAGCACCTTTTCGGGTTCAGAGGAGTGAGGTTTACCTGCACAGCACTTCACTTACTGGCCTCTGTTACACTTACAATGACTAAAGGGTGCTCTTAATCGACAATATCAAATTACACTACATTACAATCATACAATTTTTCAGCTTTAAAATATTTTTGACTGGGTGAGTCAGACTTCAGTCTGAATGGGCCAATTCAATTAAATTCATCTTTATTTCTATGGCGCTTTTACAATGTAGATTGTGTCAAAGCAGCTTTACATAGAAGATTATAGTAAATTAAAACTGTGTCTGTCCAGTTTTCAGAGTTTAAGTTTAGTTCAGTTAAGTGTGGTTTAATTTTCACTGCTGAAAGTCCAAACACTGAGGAACAAATCCATTGGTGCGCAGCTCCACAAGTCCCGAACCATGCAAGCCAGTGGTGACAGCGGCATGAACAAACTTCCCAGCTAGAAATTTTTAGTTCTCTACATGTTCTGAGAATATTACCAGCAATGTTGCATTACTGTTTATGGCGGGTAGTTTTGTTTTAGTTCCCAGAACATTCTCTTAAAAGAACATTTTCTAGAAACATTCTAACCACATTCACTGGTAACAATTTTAGAACATTATATTCTATAATTCTTATAACATTATTAGTGGGTAGTTTTCTTTAAGTTGCCTTTAATAGTAGGAAAACATTCTCTGGAAACATTCTAAATACGTTTCGAAGTAACATTCACGGTAAAAAAAAGTCCACAATTTTAACAGTAAAATCCTGAACAATCTACAGTGAAAACCTGTTAAATGATTAAAGGGCCATAAAACCCCCCTGTTTCAGCAGGGTGTTTTCACATCTCTAGATTGGAAAAAGTCAGGAAAATGGGAGTTTGTCTAGCTCTGTTTAGGTGGGAGTGTCGGGGGTGGGAAAGAGGGAAGGATTTGAATAAAAATGGGAGTTTTCACTGAGGCAAAACAAACACACAGATGCAGGGGAGAAAGACGGTGACTGTGTTTAATGACCGTGGAATGTTTGACACTGCACATTGTATAAGAGAAAAAAACCTCTGCATTTCTTGGTAACTCAGATGCACTCGGTAGGTCAGAAAGCCGTGTGTGTAGACTATCCTGTCAAAAAATGCGGCGAAAATTTAACACGACGGACAGAAATTGTTTGCTTGCGGTGTTTTCATGTTTACACTCGGAGAACAGCATTTACAGCAGATCTTTCAGCCCATAATATTGTAGTGATATTAATGTACTGTTAACTAAGTAACTTAGAAATAATTTTGACTAAGGTCTGTCTTTAAACCGTGAAAGAGTACTGCTGACAATACAAACTATAACTTTGCCATCTGAATGAACAAAGAAAGGACACTGATCGCACACACTTACCAAATCTGCAGAGACAGGACTATCAACACCAACTGGAGCTGCATCTTTTTTAAAAGGAGACGAGCAACAAATCCGGATTTCACAATTTCCAGATGTGAAAAGCTGTTGAGTAAAAAATGTTTCGCACAAATGTATTTCTGCCATGTGTCACGTGCACTGATCCACACGTGAGTCCAGTTGCGCTCTCATAGCTGGAAAATGAAACAAAACCTTTGTTGCAGCACATATTTAAAGCAACACTGACATTCCGTATCTCCGCACAATTCTTCTTCCTTTCCCACTTGTTTTGGCAGCATGACATGGTGTCTCTCTGCCATCTGAACACTATATCAGGTAAAAATAGTCTTTGCAGCTATGATGCATATAAATGAAGTTGCACCACATACACAATAGAGCAAGCTGATTATTTTGAACCAAGTCTTTTTTACGAATGAATGCAGCACAATCAGAGACGTCACAAGGTACTCCCAGGTACAGATGTCCAGTCTATACGCTGGAATACACGCTAGTACAAATTTGCTCAAAATAACCCAAAAACAACCAATTTTTACTTTTTTGTGAAATAAATGTGTCCTAATAGTGTTTTTAGCAATGTGGGACACATATATGACTGTCAACAGCTCAAACAGCTCGTGACCCTTTAACAGCTCATTTCTGTACAAAATATGAAAAATAGCTGTAACAGATCTAACCTTTGTTTTTCGAGAAACTAATCAGAGTGTGTGAAATCTCACCACACACCTTCATTCACTAGTCCCTAAATCAATTAGATTAGTAGTCAAATAGTTTAGTCCACTAGACCGAGTGAATGACCACAAATGACTGAATTCTGCTGCGGTCACACTGGGCTTTTCCTACCATAGACTTCCATTCATACGCACGTGAATGCGTCAGACCGGAAACGCAGGGTCATGCGTTAAGTTTCGCAGTTCGCTGCAGTGCAAAGTTCAAGCTTGGTGAACTCTGACCTGTGAAATCGCATCACTTGACTGCGTGAGACCAATCGAGGACCAAAACGTGACTTCTCTGGACAGAAATTTAAAACATGGAGCAATCACTCGCTTTTTTAAATGTCTAATCCCGCCCCTTTTTGCAGCACAGTACGACAAAATTTCACACACACAAATCCCAGTGTGACCGCAGCTTTAAGACACTGATGAATACCTGCTGTTAACAAGCACAATCACTGAAGTAAAGAACAAGAAATAAAACTACAAACACAGCCTCACACCAAACCAACCGATTTAATACAAAGGATTAAACAACTCCATTAAATAACAGCATTAGCAGCTTCACTGATTACAGTTTGATGTCAATTATCTCATATCTGCAAGAATATTTGATAATGAATACTAGGTAATACTGGGCTTTTCCTCCCATAGACTTCCATTCATACGCACGCGAATGCGTCAGACCGGAAACGCAGGGTCATGCGTTAAGTTTCGCAGTTCGAGCTTCAAGCTTGGTGAACTCTGACCTGTGAAATCGTTTTGATCCTTGATTGGTCTCATGCAGTGAAGTTATGCGATTTCGCAGGTCAGAGTTTACCAAGCTTAAACTTTGCACCGCAGCGACCTACGAAACGTGAAGCATGACCTTGCGTTTCCGGTCTGACGCATTCATGTGCGAATGAATGGAAGTCTATAGGAGGAAAGTCTATGGGAGCGTTTTTTTTTCAGTAGGTTGTTTTGTATTGT
Source organism: Danio aesculapii (assembly GCF_903798145.1). Lineage (NCBI taxonomy): Eukaryota > Metazoa > Chordata > Actinopteri > Cypriniformes > Danionidae > Danio > Danio aesculapii. The sequence continues at coordinate 33,052,564 of NC_079457.1, forward strand.
TCTGGGTTGGTTTTTATTTTTTGTTTGTCACCATTATTGAGATTCAAAGACTAATTGTTGATGTCTGTGTGTTTTTAAATTCTGCTTTAGGTCAAACATTTGCATTGTGAGTGGTGTATTTAGGCCTGTTAAACAGACATTGGGTGCTAGGTTAAGTGGTTTAATTTGCATATGGTATTTATTCTCTTATAGTTAACAAGATAGTCAAAGACTGTCTTAGCAGGTGAGGGTGGTTTTGATATATTTATTCTTTTCAGACTCATTATTGTTTTCTTTTTTTTCGATTTGGCTTTTCATAGAATACAAATAGTGTGTTTAACACGCTTAATTACAGCAGCTAAATTAAAACTAGTGTCAGAGGAAATAGTTGAAGAGTCCAACTAAAGCAGACTCTGTCCTCCATCATGGTGACTGATAATGTCACAACAAAAATTTAATTAAGAGCTTTTGTTCATGTGACAGATTTAAGTGAAGCTCCTGATTTTGTTGTTTAATGATCTCTGCTGAGATCTTGAGAAATCAATTTTTTTGTATTTGTTTTATTTTTATTAATTATTAATTGATTTAGAGTTTTATTTTCAATTGATTTCATCTTTGGTTTTAGCTGTAATTTGGGTTTTTCTTTCCTTCAATTATTCTGCTTGTTACCAGTTGATCATCAATAATTCTCAATCCTCCTTTAATTAGACACTTAATTATCTCATTAACTTCACCACTGTCTGAGTGTTCAACCCTCTGTCAACCCTCTGTACACTAGTGAGGATTTTGCTCTTGGTTTTGAGGGGTTAAATGTGTTGGATGAGAAATACAGACTGTGGAATGTATTTTTAACAGAAATATTCTGTAAACTGAATTTACGGATGTAAAATGTTAAAAACAGTAGATTACTGGCAACCACAGCTGCCGGTATTTTTCCGTAAATTTAACGGATTTGGTGTTGTTACAACATTATACTTTAACATTATTTTAACGTTTCATTATATTGTGTTATTTTACTTCGCAAAACATTCTCTTAAAACACAGGTAAATGTTCTCTAAAACATTCTAATGAATATTAAATATTAAAATATTATACTATATCTGTATTTTGTAATAGTTCCCAGAAAGCCGTCTATAAATTCAGGTAAATAATCTCTAAATACTCTACATGTTTGTTAATAACATTGTTTATTTTCTTTTATGTTTCCAAAATGTACAGTAACTATATGACAGACACAAAACACCCTCTATAACCCTTTAAAATATTTAATTTTACTGTACCAATGTGAAAAAGAAAGTTTAAAGCACTGCATTTTTCACATTCTTGTGCTCATTGTATAACGTGTAACAAATGAAACAAAAAAAGAAGACAATTTAAAAAATCAGGTATATTTAAAACAAGAATAATTTGCTGACACATAATACAAATTTTACTAATTGTATGAAATACTAATTAATTGTCACTTTAAGTCTTTATGCTTTGCCACAATTTTTTAAACCACTAGGTTTAAATTTTTTGTCTACAAAAAGTTTTTGAACACGAAACTTTATATATTTAAACAAGTACAGGTTAAAAATAGTATGTTAATTGTCTTTCTGAATCATTATTGAAAAGAAATCATGATCTTATAACATTTCTCTAATGTGACTGTGAGAATGTTGCTCCTTTGGTTTTTATAAAACATTGTGAAAACGTTTTCTAAGAGAACATTGTTTAATCTGGTCCCTTACCAACATTTTCAAAACATTGCTAGAATGTTCTTGTTAATTGTTTTGGGAAAAATGTTTATTTGAATATTCATTGGATATTACATTGAAATGTTTTCTTTAAAACATGAACACAACCTGTAGGGAATGTTAGAAAAAGTTGAGAGAACGTTACCTTCTAGCTCTCCCGTCTATTGTCAAGTCCCACCCACCTTGTTAACCCATTATAAGTTAATTATGTTCACTTGTTTGTGTTAATTATTTCGGATTATATTCTCCTCATGTCTGCTGTCTTGTGCCAGTTCATTGTCGTTTATTCCCCTGTCCTGTTGTGGTTTCCAGTCCTGTTCCCTCCCTGCCTGCCTGCCTTTCCAGTCAAGTTTGTCTGTTGTTTATTTGTTTTATTAATGTTTTCCTCCTTGGGGTAGTTTATTTTTCCTTTTTATTTCTTTTTTATTATTAATAAACCCATGTTATTTCTGCAATTGAGTCCTCCTCCTTTTCCCCAACCCCCGATCGTGCCAGCTATCAAGTGCAATACAAAAGATTGCAGAAAAACCCAAGGGTTGTTTCTGAAAACTGGACTGGACTGAGACAGTTTCAGTTTACTAGATCTATGTTAAGCTGCTTGACACAATCTACATTGCTATAGAAATTAAGATAAATTGAATTCAATTATTAACAAAAAACAAACTTGACTGGGCTGGCAGGAATCAAGGCTGGGCAGTACAGTACAGTACAAGAGAGGAGACGACAACTTGATTGAAGCTCTGAGAACAAAACAGCATGCTGAGAACAAACAACACACACCAGGACAAGCAAGCATGCGTGAACTGAGACAATTTATTACAACAATTCTTGTTCACTTATTCCACATGTCTTTGGAGTGTGGGGGCAACTGGAGGAAACCCATGTGAACATGGGGAGAGCATGCAAACTCCACACAGAAACACCAACTGAGGCAAAAACCCTAGCCACTGAGCCACCCTGCAGTGTGGCTAATAAAAAGCAAAAATATTTGTGGCTTGTCTCTCATAACATTCTTCAGATCCCAGTAAAATTTTAATGAATATTAACTGAACAAAAGTTACAAAACAGACACTTGTGTAACCTAGAATTGCTCACCACTCACACCTTCCTCAAACATTAATGCATTATATAATTCCTTTTTGTGGACTAAGTTTGCCTACATTGATTTGTTCTGCTTAATTTATAAATGAAGCTCTTCTGTGGAAGAGAGCAGAGCAGATGTGGAAAGAAATATAATCGTAATATACACTGTAAAAAGTAAAGGTGCTTAAAGTATCCTGTTGATTACTCAAGGAACTTCAAAATGTATTTTAAGTGCGTCAAAGCTCTTTCTCTCAAAAAGGGGTTCCTTGAGGAACCACTGACAGTCTTTGCAGTACTTGCAAAACCCTTTTGCAGTAAATAGGATCCTACAAGCACTTTTTGTAAATACTGAGGTTCTGGAGTCACTGTTTCCTTGCACTAAGACCTCGAAGCACTTTGAAAGTTATTGGAGGAACTCAAATTTCAAAAAAGAGTTACTGTAAGATCTATAAACTTATATAGTGGTTCCTGGTGGATCTCTCTTCTAAAAGCTAGCACTTAAAGGAACCAAGAATTTTTTTTCTCATAATTAAATAGGACAATTGTGGAGACCAGGAAATGAGACGGATGTTCATTTACTTAATATTTACTTAGTTATTTGTGCTTTTAGAATGATATGAAATTTGGTGTGTTTTTCTTTTTGTGTGGCACTCACTGTGAACACATAAGAATATCATTGATAAGAGTCCAAATGTTAACTTGATTGCAGTTAGGAGACTGACTGGGAAATTGTGAAAAAATGTGAAAATGTAAAAGTAATTTTGGAGGATAAAATACTAATGAGCCACAACAGAGGAAAAAAAGAGACAAAAACATGCACAGGCATGTACAATTATAAAAATGATCATTATTATAGGGGACTAATTAAATTTTCTGTCACTTAACCTCATTAGACCCTTAAAGTTTGACATTTATAACAATAATATAACAACAACAACTGCAATAATAATATTAACAATAATAATAATAAAAATATTAAGCATTTATTATTTATTGTTGTTATTTTTATAAAAATAGAACTATATAACACAGTTCTTCAAAAATCCACTCATGAAAAATATTTAAGGTATTACTTAACTTAAGTATATAGGCTATGGGCTCTGGTTTATTAATAAAAAGTATTCCTCCAGTTTGTTTTGATAAACCAACAAAGATAACTTGCTAATGAATGCAGTATTTTGTAAATTTTTATTTTTCTGAATTAAATGTTTTTTCATCTGTTTCTTGGAATAATGGAATGGAATTAATTGTGTTGCCAAAAAAAGTGTTTTCAAATAGCGCTATGTAACGGCTCCTTTCCTCAATTTCGTGACTGCTGTCATCTCTAACACACGGAAGGTGAGTAAGATGGCAAAATAAATATACAAATTATTTACGATTTGGAACACAAATATCTACACTTACAAGCATTACTATGTCCTGTAACCTGTTTTAGGAACATCTCGTGAACCGATTGCTGTTGAATAAGATTGGGTAAACGTTATTATTTTGCGATAATAACAATCGGCTGGATATACATAATCACTCAAATTACACGTCTACCTCACACGAATATAAATAATTTGATTTAAAATAATGATTTTTGTCGAAATATTTTATTGTCATTGAACACGAAGCTTCCATGAAAGCCATTGCAAGCGACAGTTAATTTCAAATTAAACAGATAACGTTATACATTCGTACTGCTTATTAGACGGCTTTTTCCACAAATATATTAATTAATTTATTTATTGTCTTCCCTTGCATATACAGTGTGTAGCAAGTGTCTTGAGCCGGGTTGCTTATATGATTATTTTAGCCGCGATGCTATCTAATATTATTTCCTTATATTGTTTGTGAGTAATATTACGCATTTGTTATTATTTGTGTTTCTTAAACAGTTACCTGTGTGACAAATTGTGTCTAAGTTATATACTTCAATACATTTTTTATTCATTCACACAAATATTGTTCATAAAGCCTGCTTTTTTTCCTTCTCAGAACATCCACATAAACCCTGAAATTGTTCAGTATTCTCTCTCAAACAGCCGTTTAAGTCACCTCAAATGTAAGTATTTTTAAAGTAACTAACTGAATTGGAAATAAATGAAAAAAAATACTTCATTTAACAAACAATATTATTTGATAATCATTATCCAGCTGGGTAACACTGAACTAATGACATTAAACTTTTTAACCTTTTAAGTGTCTGAAGTCACTCACTTATTTTCTCATTTGCTTATTTCTGATGCATCCATATTAGGTGTAAATCATTGTGACAGATATGGACTAGAAGTTTAAAGTTTGCTGTATCAAATCCAGTTAGCAGAGGGACTTTAGGAGCCAGGTTGAAACGCTCCGACGCACTTCACTTGCAATGCAGATCATCATTTCTGGACAGCTTTCTACTCACTGCTGTGGACATGAAAGGTTCAGTAGACTTTTTGCTCTGAATGAATGGCTATTAACATGGTGTGAAGAACAAAAGCTGCTCTTTATTAACAATTGGAATCTTTTCTGGGATCGTGCTAGGCTTTCCCATGCTGATGGGCTGCACCACAGCAGTACTGGAGCTGAATTCCTGTCGGACAACATCTTCAGGATGCTTTGACTAGTAAGTGAAAATCCACATTTTAGCCATATATACTCTTGCTCGTCCCACTTAATTCACAGTAAGGCACATCTGGCTAACTCCATAGAAACTGTCTGTTCCTCGTATTATTAGATCAAAAATTAAATTTACTATATGTTCTATAAAAAATCTATTAAAAATCAAGCCATAAAAATGGCAAATAAGCAAAAATACTTTTTTTTTTAAAGTTCGGTCTTCTAAACGTCAGACCACTTGCACCTAAAGCACGTATTGTAAATGAACAGACAACAATCTTAATGCACTAACAATCCTAATTTTAATGTCTTACTGACACCTGGCTTAAACAAAATGACTACAGTATGTTAGTTTAAAACAAAGCCGCTAGTTGCACCAGCGCTATGAAAATATACTTGAATATAATTAAATGAATCTATTTATTATTAGATAAAGCAACATAGTGCTTGGGTAATACATTTAAAATTAATAGTTGTTTAATTAAAATAATATTTATAAAGTGTCCACCAAATTATACTTTTTTTACAGAGTAGTGAGTTAATACCACCTCACAAATAAACATGGTTTAAAATAAATTTAAATTTTGTCATCATTTACCCACCTCTAATACGTTCCAAACCTATTTGATTTTCTTTCTTTAGTTGAGCGCGAAACATTATATTTTGATTAAAGCTGAAAATCTTTAACTGTTAAAAATAAATTATAACTAAAGTATAGATTGTGGTTATAGGTTTTCTGTTTTCAGTTCAACAGATGAAAGAAACTTAAACAGGATTGGAACATTTGAAAGTTGAGTAAATGTCGACAGAATACAATTTTTTGGGTGAACTGTGCCTTTAAAATGGAAGTGAAGCATTCAGTCAGGTTTACATTAATTTGTAAATTGATTTCCAGTTTAGTGAAAATATATTAAACAAACTCGATTAATGTAACAATTATTGAAGAAAAGAGCATGTTTTACAATAGTTTATATTTTTATAGCTAGGGTGCAGATGTCACGAGGTTGGTTCCGTTCCCTCAGCTGAACAAATACTGTGGAAGTAATGGACTGAACACGGAGACTGAAAAGCCTAATTTAACACAATGCATATATATTTTTATTAAAGTAGAAAACAATTCGCAAAATAATGTAAACTTGACAGACTGCTTTACTTTCATTTTTATATTTTAAAAAAACAAGACCAACTTTATATTAAAGCACCTTAACTACAGTACTTAAAGTTAAATTAATAATTTGGTACAATGCACTTATTAAGTACTGTATATACATGTTTTTACATTGTACTTTTTAAATCATCTGCATGTAAATGCATCTTATACAGGGTTCAACGCTAAGGACATTTTCTACTGGACCAGCGGTTCAGATTTTTACTTGTCCTGCCAAAATTTCCACTAGCCCCACCAAAATAAAAAAATAGCCACATATTTTAAATAATGTGTCAAAAATAATGTCTGTAATTCTAGAAGTTAAATATTTTTAAAATGTTAAAATATTTAGAAGTAAAATATAGCATTATGGAAAATGTGCAGGTATTTTATTGCAAAACAAAAGGTGGCGGACTTAAAAAACTTTAACTATGCAAAACATCACTTTATTTTTTTTTCGTTATGTTGTACCCATGTAAATATCTGTTTCCACAACGTTAGAAACAGACGTTTCCTTTTAGCCTCATAATTTGATGTTGCTGTCATGTTGCCGTCTCTTCACTGTACTGGTTTTTACCAGGTTGTGGAAGAAAATAACCTGCTTACATCCAATCAGATAAAAGGAACCAAAAAGCAATATAGTGTTTACGACTTCACAGAAAAGGTAGCATTCAAAGACTTAAAAGCACAAATTGTTTCTCGATTCTAAGACTGTATTTGCACGCAATTGACAAATAGTCGCATGCAAATTAAAATTTTGTGACAAGGCAGCACTGGCCTGATCGGGCCAGTAACGATTCTCTCTTCTGTCCCAAACATCTCTCATGCTGGCCCCAGGCCATTGGGCAGTCCTTATTGTTGAGCCCTGTAATATTAATTTCTGTATTTCAAAGGCCACTTAAATTTAGTCCAAAAACAATATTTGACCTTCATGCATAATTGATTAAAATTTTTAACTCATATTATTTTCTCTTTATTTAATGTGTTTTAATAAACTAATGGTTAATTTAAAAAAAAGCTAATAACTACAACCTGAATAAAATAATAATGTCACATATGCAGTACACTCAAAATTATAGTGCATTATTTGGTGAATGTGTGGGAAAATATGTGGGGTGCACTAAGGAGGAAGTGGTTTCAGACAGCTTTTATGTTGTCTTATTTCTGCTTGTGCTCAGATATTTGAGAGGTTTACATTCTATAAATTTTGCCTTTATTGATGTAAATGGGCACTCTGCAAGCAGTGAAACTTTATTGATGTTCCCTGTTGTTATTTAGAAATTTTCTGCATATCTTTTATGAATATGTCTTGATAAGTTAAAAAATGGCTCTGGGAATATTTCCTTTGTTTTCATAACTTCTCTGGTTAACTACTTTTTAATTTACTTTTATAGGGACACCTCCAATGTGAAGCAGTGGACAGCTAAAGATGTTGCTGGTTGTTATTGCTAGACATTATTTAAATTTGATTGTTTGCATTAAAATGTATATTTCATTATTAATCATATTATGTGATTGTAATTGTGATGTATATTGATTAATTAATTTTTTTATGGAAAATGCTATTGTATTTTTTTAATCTATAAACATGTATAGATAGATAGATAGATAGATAGATAGATATAGATAGATAGATAGATAGATAGATAGATAGATAGATAGATAGATAGATAGATAGATAGATAGATAGATAGATAGATAAATAGATAGATGTCTATTGAATTTGTGATTAAACATGTTTGCATAAACTATAAATTAAGAGGGATAGAAAAAACAAGCATTAAAAAATAAAATGGTGCTTCAAAGCACTCAAGGTGGTTCCTGGTCATTCTTAATAAGAGGGTTCCTCCAGGAAACCTTGAAGTTCCTCAGAGAACTGCTGCCTTTAAAATGGTGCCTAGAGGTTCTTTAGAGGGTTCCGCCGGCATGGCAGTGTGAAGAACCCCAAAAAGTGCCTTCAGGAACCTTTCATTTTTACAGTGTTAATAAGAGGGTTCCTCCAGGAACCCTTTAAGTTCCTCAGAGAACTGCCCCTTTTGAAATGATGCCTAGAGGTTCTTTAAAGGGTTCCGCCGGTGTGGCAATGTGAAGAACCGCAAAAAGTGCCTCCAGGAACCTTTAATTTTACACTGTATATAACCAAAGTTATAACCATAATATTTTCTTTTCTAAATAATCTTAAGGATAAAATATTAATTAAGGATTGTCAGTGTTTCACACCAAAAATGGTTTCATTCTTCCATTTTACTGGCTTGTTATTATTTTTTGCACTGAAATTTTAAAAGCTATTGACAGTTGCTTATCCAAACTGTTTTACCACATTTGTTTTACAGCGGTACAAATCTAAACACATAGTTGCACGTTTTGACCTCTCCTGACAAGTGAGCACTGTTAACCAGTCACCAGGCCCTAAATTGTTTTAGGGAGCATCTGCCAACCACAGAACCCAAACTACAGGTGGTCAACATTTGACAAGTTGTCCTAAAACTATTAAAATACATTCATGCTTGTCTTAGTACAATTTTGAAAAACTTTTTTGAATCCCTTTTGAAAAACAGTGTGAATCCCGGTTGTTTACATGCACACCGATAAAATATGTGGCACTCATGCGTTGTATGGCTTTTATGCAGAGGTGTTGGCACGCAGTGAATTTTGCAAGTCTAAAGTTTATATAATATGATGATGATCTTATTTTGACTAAGCATGGCTATGAAGCAGAAAGGAGGGATAATGAGTCAGGTGTAACGCCACGCCAGCAGAGGGAGCCCTCGCCCGACTACTGACTCAGCTCCGCTCCCTCTGCGGATACTTCCTGTTTGTGCAGTATATCAATGAGTGCTCAGGCCATGCTTCTTTGCGAAGTATTGCCAGTTTACCAAGCGTTGTTCCTTAGTGACTTTCATGACTGCTATCCTGTGTATGACCCTGCCTGCCTTGATCACGTATGTTCTCTGTCTTTGCCCTTTTGATCTGTTTTGGACTGATTGTTGTGTTACTGAACTTCTGCCTGCATATTTACTACGTCTTCTGGATTTGCCCCTTTGCTTGTCGCTTGGTTTGGACTGCTTTCCTGTTACCAACTATTTGCCTGTTTATACGTTGATGTCTTTGTCTCTCCCTTTTAATAAACTTCCGCATATGGATTCTAACAAAGCCTCAGCATCCTCGTTACAGAATACTTCGCCTACCATGAAACCAACGGAAGTTTCCAACCTGCAAGCTACAGTTGCATATCAAAGTGAAGTTTTAAAGGGGTATCAAGAACAATTGATGCAACTACAGTCGATCAACGAACACCTGACACATTATATCCGGTCCCTGCCTCCTACCACGCCAAGAACGGTAAGCTTTGCGCTTCCTGATAAATTTGATGGCACTGCTGAGCAATGCAAAGGCTTCGTACGCCAAGTTAAGATTTATATGGAGCACCAGGGTGAGAAATTTGATTCAGAGGAAAAGAAATGTGCATTTGTGATGACGTTATTGACTGGAAGAGCGATTGACTGGGCCGCAGCAGTATGGGATTCGGATACTCAGATAAAAACTTCATTGGAGTATTTCACTAACCAGATCCGTGAAGTGTTTGAATACCCAGATGGAGGAAGGGGAGTATCCACCCAATTGATGAACCTCAAACAAGGTAACAGATCAGCTGCGGATCACGCTATTGAATTTAGAACAATAGCAGCTCAGAGCGGATGGAATGATGTGGCGTTAAAGGCAATGTTTCACCATAGTCTGAATGAGGAGCTTCAGACGGAGCTGGCTTGCAAAGATGATGACCTATCGTTTTCTGAATTTGTTAAATTAACAATCAGAATTGATAATCTCATGAGACAAGCACCTCGACATAGACGAAATACCAAGATTCAAGAGCTAACCCGATCTTTTCATGCCATTGAATTAAAAAATCGTGATGAGCCCATGCAAGTTAATACATCACGAGTCCCTGAAGAGGAGAGGGAATGGCGCCGCCGCCTCAAACTGTGTTTTTATTGTGGTGGAACTGGACATCGAAGCTTCGGATGCCCATATAAAAGCAGCACTCAAGTCAAGGTAAATATGGAACACTTCTCAGTACTAAGCAATAAATCATTCACGCTACCAGTCACTCTGCAGATTGACGCTGTTTTTCTTGATTTAACAGCTATGATTGATTCAGGAGCTGCACTTAATATCATTAGCAGAGACATTGTTGAAAAACATAACATCCCCACTCAAACCTGTACACCACCCATTAAAATCAAGTCTATCGATGATGCGCTCATAGGAAATGGAATTACTCAACAAACAAAGACCCTCACTCTCAAGACTGGAACATTACATCAGGAATCCATTTCCTTCTATATTGTTGACACCCCTAAGTATGAGATAGTCTTGGGATACCCATGGCTTCATATTCACGACCCAGATTTATCATGGCATTCAGGAGAATTAAAGCGCTGGTCTACATTCTGCCTAGAGAGGTGTATTCATGTCAAACCACAGCCGTTTCTGACAACCAGCATTGAGAGCCCTGAAACTCACGAGACTGTAGTCATACCAGAATGTTACCAAGACTTAGCTGAGGTGTTCAGCAAGATCAAAGCAACGCAACTCCCTCCACATCGCCCCTGGGACTGTGCAATTGAGCTGTTACCCAATGCAATTCCACCTAAAACCAGGGTTTACCCTCTCTCCCCCAAGGAAAGCCAAGCCATGGACGAATACATTGATGAAGCTCTGGATTCGGGTCTCATTCGTCCATCTACGTCACCAGCTGCAGCTGGATTCTTCTTTGTAGAGAAAAAAGATGGTGGTCTTCGTCCATGTATTGATTACAGAGGTTTGAATAATGTCACAGTCAAATTTCGCTATCCCCTCCCATTAGTCCCCTCTGCCCTTGAACAACTACGTGAAGCCACCATATACACCAAACTTGACCTGAGGAGAGCCTAAAACCTGATTAGAATTCGTGCAGGGGACGAATGAAAAACGGCGTTTATCACCACCAGGGGGCACTATGAATACCAAGCCATGGCCTATGGACTAGCAAATTCTCCGGCTGTCTTTCAGTCATTTATAAATGAGATCTTCAAAGATCTAATCAACAAGTACGTTGTCGCCTACATCGACGATATCTTGATTTATTCCAAGAACGAAGGAGATCATGTGAATCATGTCAGAGAGGTGCTTTCACAATTGCTGGAAAATCAACTATATGTCAAAGCGGAAAAATGTGAGTTTCATGTTAAGCAAACATCTTTTTTGGGATATCACATCAGTCATAATGGAGTGAGAATGGATGAATTTAAAGTTAAAGCAGTCACGGAATGGCCAGTGCCCACCACAATTAAGGAACTTCAGCAGTTTTTGGGGTTTGCAAACTTCTACCGGAGGTTCATATGTAGCTACAGTACATTAGCTGCACCCATGACATCACTGCTTAAAGGTAAACCAAAGAAACTGAAGTGGTCAGAGGAGGCAAACCAGGCATTCAAGGAATTAAAGGAAAGATTCACCACAGCCCCTATACTCAAACATCCCAACCCTAACTCACCGTTCATCTTGGAGGTAGATGCTTCAGATCTGGGCATCGGAGCAGTACTGTCACAAAGACATGGAACCCCAGGCAAACTGTATCCATGTGCATTCTTCTCGAGAAAGCTAACATCAGCAGAGCGCAATTATGATGTGGGGAATAAAGAATTACTTTCCATGAAGGAGGCAATCGCTGAATGGAGACATTGGTTAGAAGGAGCTATACACCCATTCCAAGTCATCACAGATCACAAAAACCTAGAGTATATAAAAAGCGCAAAGAGACTTAACCCCAGACAAACCCGATGGGCCCTATTCTTCACCAGGTTTCAATTCACAGTCACGTACAGACCAGGAAGCAAGAATAGTAAGGCAGACGCTCTATCGCGACGTTATGATTCTCCCACAGACAAAACAAATACTCAAGAAACCATACTACCCCCTACAGTAGTCATTGCTCCTGTATCATGGGACATTATGGAAGAAATCCACCATGAACAGCTAAACGAGGTTCCACCACCACAATGTCCACTCAACAAGAACTACGTCCCCACAACCTTACGTCCTAGAGTCATGCAATGGGTGCATACATCCATATGTGCAGGTCATCCAGGTATATCAAGAACGATCCATCTTGTCCAAAACTCTTTCTGGTGGCCAATGATGAGTAAAGATATAACCAATTATGTCAAGTCATGCCAAGTCTGCGCCCAGTCAAAAACACCCAAGGAATTGCCATTAGGACTCCTCAAGCCGTTACCTATACCTCAACGAGCATGGTCCCATCTATCTATTGATTTTATAACCGACTTGCCTCCATCCAACACATTCACCACCATTCTGGTGATAATAGATCGTTTCTCCAAAGCATGTCGTCTGGTTCCATTAACAAGCCTACCCACAGCCATGGAAACTGCTCAAGCCTTGTTCCAGCATGTATTTCGAACATATGGACTACCAGAGGACATTGTGAGTGATCGGGGCGCACAGTTTACCTCACAGGTCTGGAGGGCTTTCTGTCGCCAGCTAGATATCAATGTAAGCCTCACATCTGCGTATCATCCACAAGCTAATGGCCAAGTTGAACGTCTCAACCAGGAAATAGGCCGGTATCTCAGAACATACTGCAGTAGAGAACAACATCGCTGGTCTGAGTTTCTCCCATGGGCCGAATACGCACAGAACTCATTGACTCACTCATCAACGGGACTTACCCCTTTCCAATGCGTGTTGGGATTTCAGCCTCCATTGTTCCCGTGGTCTGGTGAGCCGTCTTCAGTTCCAGCGGTCGATGAATGGATTCGACGTAGTGAGAGGGTGTGGGACAGTGCCCATGTCCGGCTCCAGCGGGCTGTGAGAACACAGGAGTTCCAGGCCAATCGCAGACGTCGTCCACATCCTCCCTACCAACCAGGACAGCGGGTCTGGCTCTCTACACGGGACATCAAGCTACGGCTACCCAGCAGGAAGCTCAGTCCAATGTACGTGGGTCCTTTCAAAATAATTAAACAAATCAATGAAGTGACTTACCAACTAGAGCTTCCTGCTAATTACCGCATATCTCCTTCCTTCCATGTGTCCCTGCTCAAACCGGTCCACCCGGAGACTGACCCCGGCCAGGAGGCCGCAGAACCACCCCCACCATTGGACATTGATGGGAATCCGGCATACAGGGTTAATGTGTTGCTGGACTCAAGGAGAAGAGGGGGTCAGCTCCAATATTTGGTGGACTGGGAAGGATACGGACCTGAGGAGAGATCATGGGTTGCTGCCAAGGACATTCTCGACCCTTGCCTCATCGAGGAGTTTCATCGAGCCAGGCCCGACCGACCAGCTCCCAGACCGCGGGGGCGCCCACGTCGAGCTCCAGGAGTCGCTCCTAGAGGGGGGGGTTCTGTAACGCCACGCCAGCAGAGGGAGCCCTCGCCCGACTACTGACTCAGCTCCGCTCCCTCTGCGGATACTTCCTGTTTGTGCAGTATATCAATGAGTGCTCAGGCCATGCTTCTTTGCGAAGTATTGCCAGTTTATCCTGCCTTACCAAGCGTTGCTCCTTAGTGACTTTCATGACTGCTATCCTGTGTATGACCCTGCCTGCCTTGATCACGTACGTTCTCTGTCTTTGCCCTTTTGATCTGTTTTGGACTGATTGTTGTGTTACTGAACTTCTGCCTGCATATTTACTACGTCTTCTGGATTTGCCCCTTTGCTTGTCGCTTGGTTTGGACTGCTTTCCTGTTACCAACTATTTGCCTGTTTATACGTTGATGTCTTTGTCTCTCCCTTTTAATAAACTTTCGCATATGGATTCTAACAAAACCTCAGCATCCTCGTTACCTCAGGGAGGTACGACTTAATAACATAAATTCTTGAGTTGGGTCTAAGACAACAGATAATTCTATAAAACGTTTTTTTTTTTTTTTTTTGGATTCTATAAAATTGTCATAATTATTGATGTAACAACTTCCATAGACGCGAGTGCACTATACTTAAGCGATGACAGACAAAAGCCTTATGCAACAGAACTCTTTACTCTGTATGACGGAAACATGCTACTATGTCATACTGCGCAGGATCTTTGAAAGCACCTCATACGGAACTTTTTGGCCCCATTTGGCCCTCCATTGTAAGAGGCAAAAAGCGTTATACATGAAACCACAGTACAAAACACATTCCCTCCCACTTTACTTTAACACTTAGGTGTATGTTAACACTATATATATATATTTGGTTGATTTTTTTAAATAGATATTAGGAACAAAAGCAAAAAAACATTCTTATATATAAAAATCCCAACATAAAGGAAAGACGGTAGACTGCCTCATTTCCCTGGCTTAAGCCTGGAGATTATTATGCCCCATCGACAGGGTGATTGGGTGATTCCCTAGCAAGCGTGGTGGGAAATTTTACAGGTGCCACATCATTCACTGGGTCAGCGTGAGGGCAGAATTTCTGAGTTATTCTCCAATTCTCCGGAGGAATTGCTGAAGACAATATCTGATCTACACGTTTCCTCCATGTCTGCTTGTCTCTAGTTTCAACAATGTATGAGACAGGACCAGTTTGTGCAAGAAAGGTTGCATGTACCCACTTTAGTCCCTTTCCATAATTACGAGCAAGTACCCAATCACACCTGTTAATACTTCTGAGTTTTACCTTACATTGCTTCCCCACCTGCCTTTACTATTGTGAGGAGACAATCTGCTTGGTTTCAGTTGGTCTCAGCAGGTCCAGTCTGGTTCGTAGTTGCCGTTTCAACAATGCTATAGCAGGAGATACTTTTGTAACTGCGTGTGGTGTATTCCTATAAGCCAAAAGGAAAGTGTGTAATCATTGATTTAAGGAACCCTTTTCCTGTAATGCTTTCAGAACCTTTTTTAGAACCTAGAACCATACCGTGTGTCATATACAGTGTGCTGTATCATATACAGATCTGAGCTCTTCGATGGTTGTCACAGAAGATGTGCTGTTCATAATGGCTACCTACGGTCACTTGCTGTGAGCATCAACCATCATCAGAAACGTGGTTCTCCAAAGTCGATATGTATTCTTTGCCATGGTTCCTCTGGGAATTCCCATGGATGCACCATGCATTTTTCCACAATTTCTACAGTCTTTATCTTTAAACCAACATTCATGTACTGAAAGACCACTCTTTCCACAGCGGTAGCATGCTTTCTTGGGCTCCTGTTTCATTTTCTTACTGTACATTTTGTTTACATGACTGGCTGTGCTTAACTCTTATGCTTCTTTAGCAGCCATTTCCATGGATGCACTTATTTCCATTGCTCATTCCAATGTGAGATTACTTTCACAAAGAAGTCTTTTTTGGATTGTTTCCCTACATAGGCCACAGACAAATCTGTCTCTTATTGTGTCATTCAGTGTTGTACCAAATTCACAATGCTCTGACAATCGCTTCAATACATTAACAAATTGTGCAGTCGATTCTCCTTCTAACTGATTACGTTTATAAAAGTGAAATCTTTCAGCAATGATGAGGGGTTTTGGTGTATCTTGCAGCAATGCAACTATATTCTTAAATGTGCAATCTCCAGACTTATATGGACCTTATTTGGACCAGACTGCGTAATAAATTATATGTCTTACTGCCCATTACACTGAGGAACGTTGGTATTAAAACGTCATATTTTATTCTGTTGGCTTGGACAAAATAATCAAATTGCTCCACATACGAGCTCCCTTTAATGAAGAGCCACACTGAAAGACTTGGAAGCTCTAGGCTTAACCTTGCTTTGTTATTTAAAATGTTCATCTGGCTAAAGCCACGTTCACACTCTGATGTGGAAACAACCAGCGTGTTTATCATCTGTAGGAGGGGTTTCAGCTTCTTGGGGGGTAAGCATTTACCTATTATCCTAACATTATCAATGTATTCTCCCTGGCCTCTCTAAATTTCCTTGCTGTTGTGGAGCTGGAAATGGGAGCAGAGTTTCTGTACATCATTCTCAGCATAACGAATATCACAATCTTCTGGCCAGGCAATCCAGTGCTTTGATGTTGTTTAGAAAATTCTAATACTGCTCTTTGCTCTGATAACCAGACAAGAAACCTATTCTCCTCCCTAGACTTTTAGATAAGCATTAAATATCACTCACGGATTAATGTCTTTGTTATTCCTTTGTATTATTTGTCAATGACAAGTTTAAAGATCTTGAGCTTCACTGCTCTTTGTGCCTACTTTATGTGCCAGGCATTTCAGCCATATACTTTAACACACGGACCTGTCGAGAAAGACATGCATCTGCCCTTGGAAGAGTCATGTTTCTGTCCTGAAGTAACAATGATAACTCATCGATGATGCGCTGTCCCGTAAGCACTCTGGCTTAGCACAGTGGAGATTTCTTTAGTTATATCATTTTAGTCATTTGATATGCAGTGACATGCAGTCAAATATTTCGTCAAACAGATCAGCCACTTTTGATGCTCATAAACAATCATAAAGTCCTCGTGCTGCAGGAATTACGAGGTTTGCTGAAGGCGCAGCTGTCGTGCAGTGAGGGGTTTGTGTCTTCAATACACTACGACAGTTTGCGTTCAATGAACAGTAAGAATGATTAATAAATCCATATCAAACAGTCCCTTAAAATTCACGTATCGCTTTCAGTTTTGCACTCACAAAACAAGCGTTCCGCGCCTGAGCCCAAGTCAACTGCGCTCTGGCACACCTCTTCCAACCAGGCCAGGGCCGGCCAAGTGAACCTTGCCTGAGCCCAATTCAGAGCACTCACACTTCTCAAATGATCCAGGAATTGGCCCTGGGCACGGTTCGGATAGCATAGTGTGAGTACGCCCTAACCGTACGTTCACACCAAAAGCAGCGAGAGCGTCAAAGTAACCGTAAGTCATTCATTTTCAATGAGAGCCAGCGGCAAGGAGCAGCACGGCGCGTCTTCGCCGGTGTGGGTATTGAGGAGAGTTGAAATCAAGTCAACTTTATGGTAATGAGCTATGACGCGGTTCGGCGGCAAGCAATGAGAATGTGGAAGTCCACCCCTTGAGAGGAGTTCAGAGAACACAGACCTGTGAACTTTGGTTCTAACCACAGTTGTTCCCAAGGATTTGATTGATGCGGTCAATGGATTTCCAATAATTTACAATGTTTTTTTACAGGAACATACATTAAATAAGTTACTGGTGAGTTACTGATGTGCATTAATGTTATATATACAGTATTTATCTTTAAAAAAAGCGGGAATCTCATGCGACAGTACAAAAGATTATTGCTGCTTCAGGATATTTCAGACATATAGACACATTGAATAATTAAGTTGAGCAAAGCCACACCACATGCAACTTGATCTTCCATTGTTAAATGAATTTGATAAGAAATGCGTAACATTTTCATGCTAGAAAGCATGTTTATGCAGGAATGTAACTGATATGCTGCAACGGCCCCTTTAAATACGAGATCAATGTAGCGAATATTGACGCTCTGGCCGCCGGAGCTGAAGGCAGACAGCGTTGTTGCCAGTGCGCCCAGAGCAACCATGGACGCTCTCACCGCTTTCGGTGTGGCATCATACATCACTGAAAGATTGTGCACAAAGGTGACACTACTGAGACGATTTTCTAAACCAGCAATCATGCACCTCTCTGTGGAATTTCGCTTTGGATCAGTCAAGCCATCTGAAAAGTGCTTGAAGTGCTGAGTACTGTTGACATATACCTTTGATTGTTCTGTGACTAGCAGCTATCCTTTTAGTGCCAAGAATCCTTCCCATGTTTAGACACTGTAATGCAAGATCTTGACAGTATGAAGTTAGTTCACAGCGGTTTTTAGCAGAAGCATGATAAAGGCTGTAGAACTTGTCAAAAATGACTAAAACTGCTTCACCCCACACTGTAAAACTCAATAAGTTATGGTAACTTAAACCATTTGAGGAAACTGATTGCAGCAAACCATTTAAGTTCAATTTTTTTCCTAATGAGTACTGTGAACTTAATCAATTTAAATACATGAAGCAATTTGAGTACAGTAAAACCCAATAAATGAAGATAACTCAAACCAATTGAGTACTGTAAAACCCAGTAAGTTAAAGCAAATCAAACCATTTGAGGAAACTAACTGCTACAAACCATTTGAGTTAAAAAACGAATCTTTATAAGTAATGTGAACTTACTCCATTTAAGTTGAAGTAATGGGTTAATTAACTGATTAAGTACAGTTAGTGTTGATTGAGCATTAATTATGAACACCTACTGTTAACAAGAAGAATTACTGAAGAGAAACACAAAACTACAGCTGACTTCAGTCACAGCCTTAAATAAATAAAATACATTCAATCTCTCAACATTTCAGAAGAGTGTCAATAAACAACTCCACAACAACAGCTTCACCTATTACTAACCTGAAGTAACTGTAGCATAAAAAAAATAATAATATATATATATATTTCTTTATTGCCAGGTATGTTCACACATACCAGAAATTTGTTTTCATGACAGAGCTTCTACAGTGCAACAGGATTACAGAGACAGGACAATAAACAGATGAATACATTTTAAAAAATATAAGTAAGTAGTGAATGCATATATACAAATTGACAAGTGTATGTACAGGTATATTACTATATACAACGTTATATGAGCAGCTGTTATGTGCAAATTGGCATGTAAAGTGTGTTGTTAAGTGTATTTGTGCATAAAAGTGTATAGCAAGTAGTGATGTTGCTTCCACAATTATTATCATCAAGTGTTCATGAGATGGATTGCCTGAGGGAAGAAACTGTTTCTGTGTTGGGCTGTTCTGGTGCGCAGTGCTCTGTAGCGTCAGCCAGAAGGTAAAAGTTCAAAGAGGCAGTGTGCTGGGCATGAGGGGTCCAGAGTGATTTTGGCAGCCCTTTTGCTCGCTCTGGATAAGTACAGTTCTTGGGGAGTAGGAACGGTTGTACCAGTGATTCGCTCAGCAGTCCGAACTATTCGACGTCTTTGGAGTCTTTGGACTCTTTGGAGATCATATTTAGTAGCTGAGCTAAACCAGACAGTTATTGATGTGCAGATGACTGATTCAATGATGGAGGTGTAGAACTGTTTCAGCAGCTCCTTTGGGAGGTTGAACTTCCTCAGCTGACAAAGAAAGTACAGCCTCTGTTGAGCTTTTTTGACAATGGAGTCAATGTGAGTGTCCCACTTCAGGTCCTGAGAGATGGTGGTGCCCAGGAACCTGAATGACTCCACTGCCGGCACAATGCTGTCCCTGATGCTCAGTGGGGGAAGAGTAGGGGGGTTTCTCCTGAAGTCCACTATCATCTCCACTGTTTTGAGCGTGTATTGCCATTATATATATATATATATATATATATATATATATATATATATATATATATATATATATATATATATATATATATATATATATATATATATATATGTATGTGTGTGTGTGTGTATGTACTGCTTCTGGCAAGGCTTTTGCAAGGCTTTTGCAGACGTCTGACAGAAACAAATCAGGTTAGTATTAGGTGAAGCTGTTGATACTGTTTGTGGATTGTATATTGATCCTATGTCTCTTAAGAATTTAAGAGATTGAATGTGAACATTATTAATGCTCAGTCAACACTTAATCATTAATTAACCAATTAACTTCAACACTGAGTTCAAAACTCTTTCAAATGAGTAGAATTAACTTCCAGTAAATTTTGTTTTAACTACACTTATTTCATTAGTTAAATCGTACTGTTGGGTTTTACAGTGTATATGTAAAATTAGGAATTTAAATTATGGCCAAAGTCCTGAGTACTGAGCAGTGAAGAAGTTTTGTTTTGTATTTAGAAGTGCTAGTGCAATCATTTTCCCTATATAAAGTTGATTATCTGTGGAATTCTGAGATCTATCCGATAAATATTACATCTGTTGCACATATTTGACAATAAAAGTCTACTTAAAATCAAAGAAAATTTTTTGTCATTTAACGTTTATACTAAAACGTAAAGATGTAAAATGTAGAGATGAACTGAATAAGATGATAAATAAGAGTGTACTTAAGCATGTTACCATAAATAAGCCCGCCTCGTGTGAAGACCAACGAGAGTAAAGACCATCGACTCTACCTGCGCGACTAAGACCAACGAGAGTAAAGGCCATCGACTCTACCTGCACGACTAAGACCAACGAGAGTAAAGACCATCGACTCTACCTGCGCGACTCCACCGAGCAAAGACACCGACAAAGCACTTGAGTACTTCTTACTTTATTATTTTACTTTATCTCTGCACTCATTATTGTTTTCCTTGCACTTTATTATGTGTTTACTAATTACTGTTGTTACTAATACTCGCAGAGCACGGGAGGTACGCTGCAGGCGCAACCCTCACAACCTTCGATCAATTCATGTATCCTCTATTTCACAACTCTCTCTCTCTGTGGGCCTCTGGAATTGTCAATCTGCTGTTAACAAAGCAGATTTTATTACCTCCATAGCCACTCATTCTGACTTTAGTCTCATGGCTCTAACTGAAACCTGGTTGAGACCGGAGGACACTGCTACACATGCAGCTCTTTCTACTAATTTCTCTCTTTCCCACACTCCTCGTCAGACAGGGAGAGGGGGTGGGACTGGACTACTGATTTCCAAAGAATGGAAATTCACTCAGAGACAGTCCCTGCCAAAAATCAGCTCCTTTGAATTCCATGCAGTCACCATTATCCACCCCTTCCGCATAAATGTGGTTGTCATCTACCGCCCACCGGGTACATTAGGTCACTTCTTAGATGAACTGGATATTCTTCTCTCATCTTTTTCTGATTATGACACTCCCTTGTTGGTGCTAGGTGACTTCAACGTCCACATTGAAAGACCTCAAGCTGCTGACTTCCAGACTCTGCTTGCATCTTTCGACCTCAAAAGAGCACCTACTTCTGCTACTCACAAATCAGGTAATCTACTAGACCTTATTTACACTCGACATTGCCTCGCTGATCAAACACTAGTAACTCCTCTACATACAGCGGATCATTTCCTTCTCTCTCTCAACATCCACATTACTCCTGAGCCGCCACACACTCCAACTCTAGTTGCCTTTCGCAGAAACCTACGCTCTCTCTCACCCACTAGACTATCCACCATTGTTTCTAACTCTCTTCCTCCATCTTGCAAACTCTCTGCACTTGATACGAACAGTGCCACTGATACACTCTGCTCCACGCTAACATCATGCCTAGACAGACTATGCCCTATTACATCCAGACCAACCCGGGCCAGTCCTCCTGCACCCTGGCTTTCTGATGTTCTCCGTGAGCATCGCTCAAAACTTCGGGCTGCTGAGAGAATTTGGCGAAAAACTAAAAATCCTGAACAGCTAATAACATACCAAACTCTTCTCTCTTCTTTCTCGACTGAGGTTACTTCTGCAAAGCAGACATACTTCCGTCAGAAAGTCAACAGTGCCACCAATCCTCGCTTACTTTTTAAAACATTTTCCTCCCTCCTCTATCCTCCTCCTTTACCAGCATCCTCCACACTCACTACTGATGACTTTGCTACATTCTTTTGCACTAAAACTGCAAAAATCAGTGCTCAATTTGCTGCACCTACAACAAACACGCAAGATACACCACCAACACCACACACACTCACCTCTTTTTCCCAGCTCTCTGAGTCTGAGGTGTCCAATCTCGTGCTATCAAGCCATGCAACCACCTGTCCGCTTGATCCCATTCCCTCTCATATCTTGCAAGCTATTTCTCCTGCAGTCATACCAACACTGACTCACATAATTAACACATCTCTTGACTCTGGTCTATTCCCTACTTCATTTAAGCAGGCTAGGGTAACCCCACTGCTAAAGAAACCCAACCTGGATCAAACGCTACTTGAAAACTACCGACCGGTATCCCTGCTTCCATTCATGGCCAAGATTTTGGAGAAAGTAGTGTTCAATCAAGCCCTAGACTTTCTTACTCAAAACAACCTCATGGACAACAAGCAATCTGGCTTTAAGAAAGGCCACTCAACTGAGACTGCCCTGCTCTCGGTCGTGGAGGATCTCAGACTGGCTAAAGCAGACTCTAAATCATCTGTCCTCATCTTGCTGGATTTATCAGCTGCTTTTGACACTGTAAACCACCAGATCCTGCTATCTACGCTTGAGTCACTGGGCGTCGCAGGCACTGTTATTCAATGGTTCAGTTCCTACCTCTCGGACAGGTCATTCAGGGTGTCGTGGAGGGGAGAAGTGTCCAACCTACAGCATCTAAACACTGGGGTACCTCAGGGCTCTGTTCTTGGGCCACTTCTCTTCTCTATCTACACGGCATCTTTAGGAACAGTCATCCAGAAACATGGTTTCTCCTACCACTGCTATGCTGATGACACCCAACTATACCTCTCTTTTCACCCTGACGATCCCTCGGTTCCAGCTCGCATTTCAGCCTGCCTGTCAGACATTTCACACTGGATGAAAGATCATCATCTCCAGCTTAACCTCACGAAAACGGAAATGCTTGAAGTTTCTGCCAACCTGACTGTTCACCATAACTTTTCAATCCAGATGGACGGAGCAACCATCACTGCATCCAAAATGGTAAAAAGCCTTGGAGTAACAATTGATGACCAACTGAACTTCTCTGACCACATTTCTAGAACTGCTCGATCTTGCAGATTCGCACTCTACAACATCAGAAAGGTCCGACCCTTCCTATCTGAACATACAGCTCAACTCATTGTTCAAGCTCTTGTTCTGTCCAAACTGGACTATTGCAACTCTCTGCTAGCCGGGCTACCAGCTAGTTCTATCAAACCTCTTCAGCTGCTTCAGAACGCAGCAGCACGAGTGGTCTTTGATGAACCCAAAAGAGCACATGTCACTCCGCTACTCACTCGTTTGCACTGGCTGCCAGTTGCTGCCCGCATCAAATTCAAAGCTCTGATGTTTGCTTACAAAGTGACCTCTAGCTTGGCTCCTTCATATCTGCTCTCACTTCTGCAGATATATGTGCCCTCCAGAAACTTGCGTTCTGTGAATGAACGTCGCCTCGTTGTTCCATCCCAAAGAGGGAAGAAATCACTTTCCCGAACTCTCACATTCAATCTGCCCAGTTGGTGGAATGAACTCCCTAACTACATCAGAACAGCAGAGTCACTTGCTGTCTTCAAGAAACGACTAAAAACGCAACTGTTTAGTCTCCACTTTCCTTCCTAATCTGCAACTGCCTCTCTGGCTATACCACTAACTGTGCCCTCTCTCTCTCTCTCTCTCTCCAAAAAAAAAAAAAAAAATAAATTTTACTAATGCTTTGCTTCTTAGACTTTACACACCTGAAACTTGTCTATAGCACTTGTTCACTGCTGCTCTTATAGTTGTGTGAATTGCTTCCTTGTCCTCATTTGTAAGTCGCTTTGGATAAAAGCGTCTGCTAAATGACTAAATGTAAATGTAAATATAACATTTATAGCAACATCTCTTTTGTTTAATCGGGATTAATAAAGAATGCTGCATGTATCCTCTCCTCCACAGCTGTTACCCAGAACAATTTATATGTGTCTAATATGGTCAGTATGTGCTCCTGGTTCCATTTAACATACAGTAAATAAATCCACATCTGGCATATATCCCTGTTTACAAACTTATTTGACCTTCTGGTTTGCTTAGATGTTATGGCTTTCAAAGCCAAAAAAAGTCATGATTATTGTCTGTTGAAACAAAATATTTATCATCTAATAAATGTGCTTGTGTCTGAGGTAAAAAAAGAAAGAAAAACAAACATCAAGAGACAGCATTTTGAAGCTTTAAATGTAAGCTTGAATCTTGATTCAAAGTGCATTTTGTTCTCCAGATAAAGCTTTTTTTTCCTGTTCCTTAATTAAGTAAAGGTGCTGTGACCTATACAGTGTGCATTAGTGCCCACCCAAATTTTCAGGAACAGTCCTGGAAGTATTTTTCCCGTCATAAGGATTTTAGAATCAGAATCAGTTTTATTGCCAAATGTGCTTCACACACACAAGGAATTTGTTTTGGCTACAGAAGCTTCCAGTGTACATAAAGTGACAAGTGACCAACACAATATAAATAAATAAATATGAAAAATAAAAAAGATGATAAACATTAAACAGAGATGCAGTTAGTAAAAAAATCTGGATGTTGAATTGTGTGTACAGATTTGTTATAAATATACAGGTCATAAGGTGCTGTGTACAAATACGAATGAAGAAGGTATTGCATTATATATTGATATAAGGTGCTGTGTACAAGTGCCTATGAGAAAGTACTGCACATATTTATTGCACAGTTGGAGAATATTTAACTGTTCATAAGGTAGATCGCCTGAGGAAAGAAACTTTTCCTGTGTCTGGCTGTTTTTGTGCTTGGTGCTCTGAAGCGCCGACCAGATGGTAACAGTTCAAACAGGTAGTGTGCTGGGTGTGAGGCGTCCAGAGTGATTTTGCGAGCCCTTTTACTCACTCTGGAAGAGTACAGTTCTTGAAGTGTTGGAAGGGTAGTGCCAGTGATTCGTTCAGCAGTCCGGACTATTCGCTGTAGTCTATGTTCGGTTTTGGCAGCTGAGCCGAACCAGACGGTGATTGAAGTGCAGAATATGGATTGGATGACAGCTGAGTAGAACTGTACGAGCAGCTCCTGTGGCTGGTTGAACTTCCTCAGCTGACAAAGGAAGTACAGTCTCTGCTGGGCTTTCTTCACAATAGAGTCTATGTGAATGTCCCACTTCAGATCCTGAGAGATGGTAATGCCCAGGAACCTGATTGACTCTACTGCAGCCACAGTGCTGTTCATGATGGTGAGTGGAGGGAGTGCAGGGGGGTTTCTCCGAAAGTCCACTATCATCTCCACTGTTTTGAGCGTGTTCAGCTCTAGGTTGTTGTATCTGCACAATAAAGCCAGCCACTCCACCTCCTGTCTGTGTGCAGACTCGTCACTGTTCCTTATAGGAACAGTTTGTTCTCGAGCAGTGATGGGATGATGGTGTTAAAGGCTAACAGAAGTCCACAAACAGAATTCTTGTGTAGTTTCCTGTCTTGTCCAGATATTGTAGGGTATAATGCAGTCCCATGTTGACTGCATCATCCACAGACCGGTTTGCTCTATAGGCGAACTGCAGGGGATCCAGCAGGGGTCCAGTGATGTCCTTCAGATATGTTAGCACCAGTCTTTCGAATGGCCACAGATGTTAAGGCAACAGGTCTGTTGTCATTGAGTCCTGTGATCTTTGGCTTCTTCGGGATTGGGATGATAGTGGAGCGCTTAATGCAGGATGGAACTTTGTGCTGTCCCAGTGATCTGTTGAAGATATGAGAGAAAATAGGAGCCAACTTGTCAGCGCAGGTTCTCAGACAGGCTGGTGAAACACAGTCTGGGCCTGGCGCTTTCCTTTTCTTCTGTTTACTAAAGATCTGATGCACATTATCCTCACTAATCAGAAGTGTAGTGGGGGGGGGGGGTTCTGGAGGTGTTGATGGCTGTGTAGGGAGATGATCCGGGCTGGGTTGATATGGTGTTGATGGCTGTTAAGGGAAATGGTCTGGGCTGAGTTGATGTGGTTTTGATGGCTGCCTAGGGAGATGGTCTGGGCTGTGTTGATGGCTGTGTAGGGAGATGGTCCGAGCTGTGTTGATGTGGTGTTGATGGCTGTGTAGGGAGATGGTCCGGGCAGGTGTGAGGTGTCTGCTCAAAGGTGTCAAAGTAGAACATATTCAGCTCGTTTGCAAGATGTTTATTGCTGTCGATGCTGGGGGACGGTGTCTTGTAGTTAGTAAAATCCTTCAAGCCTCTCCACACTGATGCAGGGTCATTGGCAGAAAACTGGTTTTGCAGCTTTTTGGTATAGTTATTCTTAGCCACACCAATCTCCTTTGTCAGTGTGTTCCTGGCCTGATTGTACAAGATTCGGTCCCCACTCCTGTAAGCATCCTCTTTGGCCTGACGAAGCTGTCTGAGTTTTGCGGTGAACCATGGTTTATCATTGTTAAATGATAAGTAGGTTCTGGTAGGGATGCATAACTCCTCACAGAAACTGATGTATGATGTTACATTCTTTGTGAGCTCGTCCAGGTCTGTGGCTGCAGCATAAAAAACACTCCAGTCAGTGCATTCAAAACAGGCTTGTAAGACCTGCTCTGTGTCATTGGTCCATTTCTTAACAGTCCTTAATACTGGCTTAGTAGTTTTAAGTTTTTGCCTGTAAGTTGGTATAAGATGAACCAGGCAGTGATCGGAGAGTCCTAGAGCTGCTCTGGCGACTGAGCGATATGCATCCTTTATTGTGGTGTAGTAATGGTCCAAAATGTTATTGTCTCTGGTGGGGCATGTAATGTGCTGTTTGAATTTAGGCAGCTCATGTGTAAGTTTTGCCTGATTAAAGTCACCAAGAATGATAAAAACAGTCCGGGTGTTGTTGTTCTGTCTCTGTGATCAGATCAGCCAGCTGTTACAGCGCATTACTCAAGTGTGCTTACGGTGGAATGTAAACACAGACGAGAATGAACGAGGAAAACTCTCTTGGTGAATAAAACGGCTTACAGTTAATGAAAAGCACTTCCACATCAGGACAGCACATCTTCTTTAACACAGTTATATCCGTAAACCAGCTTCTGTTGATGTAAAAGCATGTCCCACCACCGCTCATTTTGCCCATTGACTCCGAATCGCGATCTTCTTTGTACAGCTGGAAGTCTGGTAGGTTTAATGCGCTGTCCGGATTGGCTTAGTTTAGCCATGTTTCTGTGAAACACAGCGCAGCAAAGTTGTTAAAGTTCTTGTTTTTGTGTGTGAGCAGAAGTAGTTCGTCCATTTTGTTAGGAAGAGAGCGGAGATTCGCCAGATGGATGCTGGGCAGCAACGTTCTGAAGCTGCGCTGTCTTTTATATCTTAAAACAACACATAAATGCATAAAACTTTGCAATAACAGTGCAATGAATAATGATGTATTTATATGTAAACTAAACATTACTTTATTATGTGTGACAAAGGAGTTTGTCACTGGCCTGCGGCAAAGCTGCGCACCCAAGTATTCACACACACATATAACTTGCCTTCACTCCATCAGCCGATCTACCAGGTGCACACGGAAGAGCTGTAACGGAACACATACACACACTAACACATCATACACTCTATTAATCCTTTCCTAATCTGACACGCCATACACAACATCACATACATTTGTCTTATCTGTGTGTTCGTTTAAGTTTGTTTTTGTTTGTCTCGTTGCGTCTGTCTTCCGGGTTGCGCAATAGCGGCTACGGGAGGCAAAAGGGGCCAAAAAGGCCATGCGCAGCATTTTATGCACAGTGGTGCGCTGCGCAGGCACAGAGTGGTCGGGAACCCGGGGAAGGTTATGTGTTTTATGTGGGGGATGAAAAGACTGGGAAAACAATGAAAAGGTGTTTAAAGACCTGTGAAAAGATATATTTTTTTAATGTTTTGTAATTTGATGTTTATACAAATGAAGTGTGTATTTTGACAAAAAGGAAATCTTCCTGAAGAATGTATTATGTAGAAACATATCATCTACTCACCTGAAAATGGTTGAAGCCATAGTGGGCTGAGTCGCTTACTGTAAATAGAGCGACTCGCACTCAGTACGTGGTGGGAGTCGTGGGAGATTGGAGGCGTGAGTAGTGGTGAATGGTTGGTTGGAAAGTTTTGAGTCTGGATAAGCGAATATTTTGTACATAATTATTTTGTTACGTTATTGTCTTCATGTTTTGTTTATTTTTCTATATATATATTTTTTTTTTTTTGTCTACTTTATTTTTGGGACACTTTTGCACTGTAAATAAACGCACCTTTGCACCATAATGCTATGTCGGCTGAGCCATCATTTATTTTTGTCTTGTTTCACACGTACCCTAACAACGCTTTTGTGTGACAAGTGGTGTCAGGAGTGGGATGGCCAGTTGTAGAAAAGTGACCTTTGGAACACAGACCAGGAAGGGTCTGTGGTCACAAAATCCCGTGCTGAAGGAGATGGCATGGGACACTATGGATGAAGAGGAGACAGCCAGTGCAGAGGGTGCCGAAGCCAGGTCCCCTCGAGTCAAACCTTAATCAGAAGGTATGGAGAGTGAGGTGGTGGCATTGATGAGGAATTTTCTGACAGCTCAGTCGAAAAGGAAAAAAGGCCTCATCTATGAGCTAGGGGGGTTGCGAGAGTCACTGCAACGCTCAGCTACACCAGAGACTTCAAGCCAAAGCCTAAGATCTACCCACACCTGCAGCTTCACAAATTTGGGGAGCATAAGCCATGCAGAACCCGACACTGTCGACACCGAGGGTGGCAGACCCACCACCACCAAGGCAACCAGTCACGTATGCCAGCATTCCAAGAGGGAGAGGACATGGAGAACTACTTGGGTCGCTTTGAGCATCTGGCAAAGACCTGTGGTTGGCCAGAAGAGGAATGGGTGAATCGACTAGTACCCCTTCTCACCGGGAAAGCGCTGGAGGCATACCTTGCGATGAACGAAGATCGGGCGGAGGTCTATAAGGATCTTTGGAAGTCGCTGATGGCGAAATTCGTTTATCAATGGAGACCTACCGACAACGATTTCGGCAGACATAAATTTCTGCTGGAGAAACACCAACAGAGACCTACAATCGACTCAAGGGGCTCTACAAGTAATGGATATGTCCCGAGCAGTGCACAAAGGAGGAGGTAGGAGAGGCTATCATCCTGGAGCAGCTGCTACGAGTACTGCCATTGGAGATACGAACCTGGGTGAGAGAGCATGAGCCGACTGATGGGCTGAATGCAGCAAAATTGGCAGAACAGTACTTGAATGCACACCGAGGAGGTCAGATGTATGCCCGAACTACACCAACACGAGGGGCCAAGCACACTGATACATCGGGAAAAGGTACTTTCTCTGTTTTTCCTTCTAAAAAGCTTATTTGCTATTATTGTAAACAAGAGGGTCACAAGGCGTCAAACTCTCCAGTGCGTAAACCCAAACTCACCAGTCTGTGTTATGTTCCAAGAGAGGGGGACTTAAAAGACAAGGTGATGTACACTAATCGACACATAGACGTCACAGTGAATGGACAAAACATAAATGCACTCATTGACACCGGCAGCACATTTACACTGATAAAACGATGCTATATTCCCGAAAACAACATAGACTTTACACACACAAAAAGCATCCAATGTGTACATAGCGATAAAAAGGATTATCCTACCACTGAAGGGATTTGTAATCCATGAACAACCATATTTAATCAGTGTGGGGGGGGGTGGTAGATGCCTGCATTACCCGTGGGTATGGTTTTGTGGGCCAGAGTAAGCCAGACAAGAAACAAGGTCTCTTGGGTTCCAACTGGGGGATGGAGAGATATGACCAAAAGTGGACAAGGTGGAAGCACTTCGCAACTGTCCCAGACCTCATACCAAGAAGGAGGTACGATCCTTTCTCGGACTGGTGGGATGGTATCAGAGATTCATTCCTCAATTCTATGAAAAAGCAGTACCCTTGATGAACTTGACGGCTAAAGCCATTAAGAATCCGATACCATGGACCGAAGAATGTGAGAACCCTTTCATTACCTTGAAAGAGAGAATGTGTACTGTACCTGTGTTATGAAGCCCAGATTTTACGAAGAAGTTCCTGATACAGGTGGATGCTACAGCAAGAGAAATTGGAGCAGTACTGATGCAGAAGGATGAAGGACAGGAACACCCCATCCTATACCTGAGTAGGAAGCTGTTGCCACGAGAGACAAGGTATGCCACCATTGAGAAGAAAGGGTTGGCTATAAAGTGGGCACTTGACAGCTTGAGATTCTACCTGATGGGCAGGGAGTTTATCCTAGAAACGGATCACAGAGCCTTAACCTAGATTAATACAACGAAAGACCAGAATGCCAGGGTGACCAGATAGTACCTGTCACTGCAGCCTTTCAAGTTCCATGTAAGATACAAGGTGGGGAAGAGCAATGTCACAGCACATGCGCAGCATTTTATGCACAGTGGTGCACAGTTTCAATTAGTACAAAATGCAGCTGCCAGAGTTCTTACCAGGTCTAGAAAATTTGATCACATCACCCCAATTTTATCCTCCTTACACTGGCTGCCTGTTAAGTTTCGTATTGAAACTTATCTGTTCAGTAAAGCATACACTTAGTGCACCACTTAGGGGGCTTCCACACAGGTTATGCATCTTGCTGATATACACTGTGAACATCAGCTACGCTAATTATTTTCTTTATTCTCCATTTCCACCTGGGGATACTCTTCCCGAGGCCCTCAGACTATGCAGAGTCACTGATTCGATCCAAGACCAACGACGAGATGATCCCAAGGTTTCCATATCCTGGACCTGGCCGAATCCTGAGCAGCTACTGTGATGGTCATGGAAGAGTGGAGAACATGAGACTGATTCCTGTGACGCTCCAGAGACAGACGAGTCTTCGCTGAGGCCAGCTTCCAGCCTCCGCCACTGAGACTGCAGCTCTGCACAAGACGTTTGGCCAGCGGAGAAATTAAAATGGTCGTGCCCAACTGAGCCTGGTTTCTCTCAAGGTTTTTTTCTTCACTTCCGCCTTTAGTGAAGTTTTTTTTCCCTCTCCGCTGTCGCCACTGGCTTGCATGGTTCGGGATCTGTAGAGCTGCGCATCGTTGGATTTGCTCTTCAGTGTTTGGACTCTCAGTAGTGATTATTAAACCACATTGAACTGAGCTAAACTGAACTGAACTTAAACACTACAAACTGAATTACACTGTTCCTATTTACTGTGACCTTTTATGTGAAGCTGCTTTGACACAATCTACATTGTATAAGCGCTATACAAATAAAGGTAAATTGAATTGTGCAGGCGCAGAGTGGTCGGGCACCCGGGGAAGACTATGTGTTTTATGTGGGGGGTGAAAAGACTGAGAAAACGATGAAAAGGGGTTTAAAGACCTGTGAAAAGATATATTTGTTTAATGTTTTGTCATATGATGTTTATACAAATGAAGTGTGTATTTTGACAAAAAGGAAAACTTACCTGAAGAATGTTTTATGTAGAAACATATCATCTACTCACCTGAAAATGGTTGAAGCCATAGTGGGCGGAGTCTCTCACTATAAATAGAGTGAGTCGCGCTCAGTTCAGGGTGGGAGTCATAGGAGATTGGAGGTGTGAGTAGTGGCAAATCGTTGGATGGAAGGTTTTGAGTCTGGATAGCGAATATTTTGTGTATAATTATTTTATTACTTTATTGTCTTCATATATTGTTTTGTTTGTTTATTTTTGTATATATATATATATATATATATATATATATATATATATATATATATATATATAATTTTTATTTTTTTTGTCTACTTTATTTTTGGTATTTTTGCATTAGACACTTTTGCACTGTAAATAAACGCACCTTTGCACCATAGTGCTACGTCGGCTGAGCCATCATTCGTTTTTGTCTTGTTTCACACGTACCCTAACAACGCCTCTGTTGGACATTATGAATTGATGATGAGTTAAGTCATGCGCTAATCATGAACTAAATTTAACTACAACATGACTTGAGTTCATGTGTGAATAACAACTACCTTAATAACTTCTTAGTACATGTTGTCAATTAATGTATTAATTAACATTTAAGTTCAAGCTAAATGTAACCAACATAAACTCACAAGCTGTTAATGGATAATTATGTAATTATGATTTTTCTTGGAAGGGCACATCACCATTAGCTACATATGAACTCCTATGTTTAAACTGTTCATGTTGATGTTGAGGGGCAACGCGGTGGCGCAGTAGGTAGTGCTGTCGCCTCACAGCAAAAAGGTTGCTGGTTTAAGCCTCGGCTGGGTCAGTTGGCGTTCCTGTTTCCCCTGCAGTAGTGTATGAATGTGTATGGATGTTTCCCAGAGATGGGTTGTAGCTGGAAGGGCATCCGCTGCTTAAAACATGTACTGGATAAGTTGGCAGTTCATTCCGCTATGGCGACCCCGGATTAATAAAGGGACTAAGCTGAAAAGAAAATGAATGAATGAATAAATGTTGATGTTGACAGAATACTTTTCAATTGTTATTCAGTATAAACATACTAAACAGATGTGCATACAAAGTTCATGAGTAGTTAATAATAGGTTAATGATGATGTGCCATGTAAAGGCATTGATATAATTCTACATTGAGTTCATGTTGGTTAAATTAAGCATAAACGAATGTGGTAATTAATACATTAATTAGCAAACAAGTGTGACAATCAAGCATGGACACAAGTGTTTGACAATACAAGCATGGGCACACCCCACCAGGTGGCAATGCGGGAAAGTTCACTCTTCTCCTTTCCTTTATTTACATTTGAAGCATCTCTCGCAATCCCTTCTGTTGACTCACCCTTCTCTTTATCCAACTCAATCAGAATGGCCATCTCAAAATATTTTATATCAATCCAAGTGACTTTATCATCATGTTTGATATAATTTGAAATGTCATTTGAAGTGTGACTGGTAAAATGGTCTCATTCTCTCAGAAATAGACGTAATTAGTATATTATAGTTATCACGTTTACCTTTCCTCCTCTTGATCTTTCATTCTTTTTTCATTCTATATCTAAGCATTGACGTTGCTTTCCATACATAATTAGATTTTTTTCTTCACAACAAAATATTTTTTTTATTAAAATCTATAAATATATTATTATTTCTATATTATTCCTTTAACTTCCTGCTCGACCAAATAATTGACCATATTTTGACTGACCATATCTTATTGAGAGGAGTACTTAACTTAACTAAACCTGAAAGCACTCATCACAACATTGCTTCTACATTGAAATCAAAAACAAGCAAATCAGTCCTGACATCATGTAAACTGTTTTTGGTAAAAACTTGTAAGTTAAGTATATTTTTTTTGACATATTACCCTCTAACTTTTCAAAGTTATGTTACCTGGTGCCATAAAAAATATTCAGTGTGTTTGTATTAATGTTTCAATAACATGCTCGAACAAATGGTTGATGGTTGTCACTTTATGCTAAAGGTATAAAAGCAAAACTAATGATTTCATGTCATGCATTTCTGCAGTCTGAATGGACTGTTTGCGGCGAAATATTAACTTTTGATCAGTCACAGAATAAATATGACACAGCTTGTTTATTCTTGAATATACTAAGATAATGTCTTAAGTATATATTTTTCAACACTTTTAGGATATTTTTGGAGTAAATATAGTAATTTTTTAGAACTTATGTGGGGAAATCACAACTTTCAAAGATGATTACCTCTTAAATGGCAAATACTTGTGTACCAGCATTACCACAATTGTAAGAAATTGATATTTGATTGTTTGTTTTTTGTAGATATTTAATGGATGTCAATAGTTTCTATGGTAGAAAAACTCACATCGTCAAGCCCTTTTACCAGAAAATCCCTTCACTGATGAGATAAATCAACATGTTCACTCACTCACTCTCTCTCTTTCTCTCTCTCTCTCATACACTCACACACACACTGCCCTGCACACAGCTAAATGTACACTCTCTCCCTACACTCTCACACATTCATACACTCTCACACACACAGTTCTCTCTCTCTCTCTCTCTCTCTCTCTCTCTCTCTCTCTCTCTCTCTCTCTCTCTAACACACATTTTTGTGAATTGTGGGGACATTAAGCCTTTAAATTTAAGCTGTATACTTGTCACAATCACCAGCGATCTATACTTGCAGAGCACTGGTATACATGCAGATCGCTGGTACACATGCATTTAAAGACTACAAATCTGCTGGGATGGACTCTACCTAAAGTTCCAGTCATGCACCACACACACTTACATCAGTTCCTTATCCTGACTGATTGCAAACACACAGCTAAAGGATTGTAAAAGACTGTTTGGAAGGACTTTAAACACAGTGCACACACAGACATCTGTGCTGAGTCTTGTTATACTGTCTTTGTGAACTTTCCTTGCCTTCCATGTTTGACCCTGACTTTGTTTTGCTTGTTTTACATTGTATGCTGCCTGCCTGTACTGACCATTTGCCTGGTATTTGAATATGACTCTGGATTCCCTGTATACATCTGTTTGCCCTGTGTTGACCTTTGCTTGCCTGAATATTCTCTGTTCAACATCCCTGCATTTGGATCTACACTCCTTTGTCAGTGTCCCATTCACATAACTGAAGACTCAGCCAGATATGGATCCAGCAGGCTGTCTCTTCAGGTTAAGACAAAGTATGAATTTCCTCGAGGACCATATCAATTCTCTTCTGGACATTGCTAATTACACAACTCTCCTGGGCTGCATACTTATTGACTTTTTTATCATGAACTAAATGAGGTGGATGGGCAATAGACAGCAAGACCCGCTGGCGACTGGGGTTGCTGCTCACTCTATCATTATGCTGGCAACACATATACTCCTGTCTCCAGTTCATCAGTCCACCACCACACAGTCGTGGCACAAAATGGCCGCCTCGAGTCCTCCCGCACACAAAATGGCTGCCTCCAATCCACCAGCTCACAAGATGGCCGCCTCCAGTCCAAAAGCTCACAGAATGGCCTCTGCCAGATCCCCAGTTCACAAAATGGTTTCCTGTTTTAAGTATGTTCTTGCCATAGTTCCTGCCATTGTTCCAGTTCCTGAAATGCCATCACCTGAGCTACAAGAATGGCCAGCACCACCTGAGTTGATTGAGCTGCTGCCACCACTAGAGTTGTTACAGCCAGAGCTGCCAATGCCACCTTCAGAGGTGCCAGTACGTCTAGAGAGCTGCCAGTCCAGTCCCATGTACACCCAAAGCCGCCGTCTGAGTCCCACGTATGGCCAGAGCTGCCACCTGAGTCCCACGTATGGCCAGAGCTGCCTCCTTAGTTCCACAAATGGCCAAAGCTGCCACCTGAGTTCCACAAATGGCTACCCGAGCCGCGTGACTTCCCTGTGTCACCAGAGCCATGTGCCTATCTAGTGCCGCTAAAGTCATGTGATCCTTCAGTGCTTCCTGAACCAAAGCCTCCTCATCCATGGGGGTTAGCTGAACTGCCAGAGCCTCCTAGTATCTTTAGGCTGTATAATCATATCTTTAAAAAAAATATGTAGTAAATTTTTACGTACTGTCATCATGGCAAAGATAAAAGAGATCAGTTATTAAAAAATGTGTAATTAAAACTATGTGAAACAATGTGAAATGGGTTGGGAAAAAAAAGCTTTCCATTAAACCGAAATTGGGGAAAAAAATATACAGGGGAGGCTACCCTGCTGAAAAAATCAGCTTAAACCAGCCTAGGCTGGTTGGCTGGTTTTAGTTGGTTGACCAGCCTGGTTTTAGAGGGGTTTTGGCCATTTTCAGGCTGATTTTCAGTCTGATCTTAGCTGGTCAGGCTGGAAAATGACCAGCTAAAACCAGCTGGACCAGCCTGGTTTAAGCTGGACATAGCTGGTTTTGGCTGGGCTCTCAGCCTGTCTAAGTGTGTTTTTTCTGTAGGGTAATAATTCAGGAGGGCTAATAATTCTAATCTTCTTATATTCCTATATTGTACTGTGTATGGTTTTGTATGTGTCAAATAAGATTTGAATTATACATCTCTTCAAATGCAGATGCAGATTGCAGATTTTCACATTGTCATTAATATATCTTATTCAAATAAATTATTAACACCAGCCTGAGTGAGTCTATATAGTGTCTGTGATTGCTGGTGCAGGTGTGTGTAATTAGTATTCGGGTGATTGTGCACGGGTATGGTGAGAAGTGGCTGGAGAGGGAGAGTGATGATTGAAGCTAAAGGAATGAGATGGTGAGGGAGAATGGTGATTGGTGCAGCAGGAACGAGCCGGTGATGTGACACAGCTAGACTAAAGCTGCAGTCACACTTGACTTTTCTCCCCATAGACTTTCATTCATAATTACGCGAATGCGTCAGACCGGAAACGCTGGGTCATGCGTTAAGTTTCGCAGGTTGCTGCGGTGCAAAGTTTAAGCTTGGTGAACTCTGACCTGCGAAATCGTATCACTTGACTGCGTGATACTAACTGAGGATCAAAACATGACCTCTCTGGACAGAAATTTAAAATTAGGACCAATCGCTTGCGTTTTTAATGTCTAATTATCTTGTTAAATCCCGCCCTTTTTCGCAGCGCCGAACGACAGAATTTCGCAAGCTCAAACTCTAGTGTGACCGCAGCTTAATTCTTTCCTTCGCTCTACATTTCCACATCCTGAGGCCTCTAGATATTGTCCAGTGCCACTTAATCAGATCCAAGACCAATGGAGAGATAATGCCAATCCTACGAGGACTTGAAGAGATGATGCCAACCATCCAAGGACTTAAAGAATTGATGACAACCAACTGAGGCAGGATAAATTACAAATGAATAATAATTTCAAATTATGTTTGCATTATTGCAGTAGTATTTTGTTGTTGATGTTGTTGTTGTTAATAATAATGTTATTATTGGTGTTATTACTGCAACCTTTATTTATTCAAGTGAGGTGGTCTGAGATTAACTTGATCACAAAACTAATCTTTTTAACCTAATGAAAAAAAAATTGATTTAGGTTAAGTAAACGTGTTAAATGTAGTTGTACAGACATTTTTACAGATTTTTGCCAAGCCAAAAACCAAACAAAAAGCGCAGCCAAACCAAACAAAAAACAAGTAATTTCAACTTTTTTCAAGTTGGATATTTTAACAGTGTAATAATATGCACTTTTTGTAAAGCTGCTTTGGAACAAATTATTGTAAAAAGAGCTATTTAAATAAGTTTTATTTTAACTGAAAAACTCATGACATAATTTTCAGTTTTGGGTGAATTATTCATTTAACCACTGAATTTTGTTATAGAAAGATTAAAACATATTTTCCCATAAAACAAAATGCAGTAGTTTGTGAGTAATAAAACATTTCAAACCTAATTCTTAAATCTCATCTCATGTCAAATACTTGGTAGCGTCAGCTAGAGATAATTTGGAGGAGTTTTCTCATGTGAACCACTATTTTACAATAATAATATACAGCTGTGGGAAAACTCAGTGCAGTGCCAAAAACACAAGTCCTTGAACTTCTATAAAATAAACATGGGATTTTTTAAAGCAATGTAGCATTGGATTCTTCCAAACTTAATATGCCTCTTCTCACTCGTCTTTGAGTAGTTAAAAACACAAGTGTCTTCAAATCATGTTTGAAGTTGAAACAGACAGACTAGAGGTCGCCTCGGATTAGTTATGTGATTAGTAGGTAGAACTTAAAGGTTAAGGGATTAAATGTGTCTGTGGCACAGCCGTAAACATGGCTAAATTGTCAACATGTGTCTAATTAGATTCTGCACTGTTTAAGGAAAAAAAAAACATTACCTTTGATTATTCTTCAAAAAGCTGGTTTAGATGTTTGAAAATTGCTCCAAAGGGGAAATTCACCCAGGAAGTACTTAATCTTATTGTCAGTCCTCATAATACTCAAGTTTTGTTCATATGCAAATGCAGTGGTGGTTATGTATGCAGCCTTATCAATCAAACCTGTTTGTTTTCTGGCACAAAGATTGCAAACACACACATCATCAATAATAAATACAGAAGAACTGCTTCACACTAAAAAAAGTCTTTGCAATGACAAATTACTCGCAAAACATGTCAACGCTTTTTCTACCAGAGAGGCACTTAAAACTAAAAGGGTAAACTGTTTACAAGAACTGCATTTGCAGGCTACATCCCGAGGCTCTGGTTTGAATTGCTATAAAACAAGTCTAGTCTAGTTGTGTTTCATTACCTTCTTTATTTTAAACCAGCTGACTGAAAATTAGTCTTAGGTGTTTATAAAAATAAGGTCACACTCAAAATGAGCCGCCATTTTTCAGAGAGGATTGACTAACAAGAACTATATAATGGACTATTATAGAGTTGCTGCTAGTAGAGAGCATAACTGTAATATAAGCAGCCTCGCTTTTTGAAGACCACTGCTCCTCCATGAACTTCTGCATAATTTATATCTTTAGTGTGGAATTATGCTCCAGCCGATGCGATGAAGCTTCAGGGTGGCTTCAGGGAAGACAGAAATTATATCATGTTGGGATCTTCATGGATGAACTGAAGCCATGAGAAAACAAACAGAGGCTTGTTGTGCTTATCTGCTATTATAAAACCGTGGTTTCTAATTGGTGGGTCAGAAACTTTAAATGTCTGCCTGCCCTGTCTGGTGAACTTACAAGAATTAAACTATATGAATCCCTGCATAACTATGGTTTAATATAAGTATAGAAATAAGTTAGTATAGAAAATAAAATAGACTTAGCTGATTATAAATAGACACAATGTGCTTCCAATGTCTTTTCTTTGCTGATGTCAAATGTGCTTGATTTAGGGTGCTTTCACACCTAGACTTTTGTTTCGTAACCTGTCTCGTTTGCCCAGTTAGCGCAGTTCGTTTGGCATATGTGAATCCACCAATCGCACTCGGATCCGCACCAAAACTATCTCTCCGAGATCGCTTGAATGAGGTGGTCTCAGCTCAATTGAAACGAACTCTGGAGCGGATCAATTGTAATGAGAAAGCGATACAATCCGAGCCTGGCTATATCACAGTGTTATGGATATGTAATAGGCATACGGCTATATGAAGAGAGAATTATGAGTACGGCGGGAGGTC
The DNA here is from genome assembly GCF_903798145.1 of Danio aesculapii. Taxonomy (NCBI): domain Eukaryota; kingdom Metazoa; phylum Chordata; class Actinopteri; order Cypriniformes; family Danionidae; genus Danio; species Danio aesculapii. The sequence goes on from NC_079457.1 coordinate 33,091,666, forward strand.
ATTCCAGACATCTCAAGTCTCCCGGAAGTTTCGGGAGTCTCCTGCAAATGCACAGCGACTCCCAGATGCCCACAAAGGAGTAATAATCTTCCAGAAATCGCGCGTCTCTCTCCCGGTCTTTAAATACGTCCCCTCCCCACCGCATCCCTCCTCACTCTTCAGACACATCGCACGCACTTTGTCAACCACCACCAAACCACCACCTTGAGCGGGACTCTCCAAAATAAACCCTGAAACTCTGACCTATGTGACGAGAGTTTACTCAGACGTGACTTGTTTTTGATCTTTTGGTCTGTTTAGAAACTTTGCCGTGTGAAAGCGATCCGCACCAAGAACAAAGAGCAACAATGTAACAATTGTAATCCCTATTTCGGAACAAATGAATCGATTCACAGGTTTGAAAGCACCCTAAAGTCTGTCACTTGATAGAAGCCAGCAAGTTAAGATTATATTTAGACAATGGGTTATTATTCACTAAGCATGTGCTATATATATATATATATATATAACATGCAAATATTTAAGTTTTTTATAATATTTTCATTTTATGTTTTTCATGTATATGCAGCTATATCCAGCATAAATGAGTACACCCCTCACGTATATCTTTTTAAAAGTTAATATTTGTATATTTAAACAGAATGCTTTACAATAATTTATTTGTGCATATACATTAGATTAGGCAGTACCCAAAGCCAAAACTGAAACTAAAATAACTTAAGATGACAGTCCAAAAATTTGTACAGCCAAATTAATAAGTGGTAAAATATTAAATACAATTTTAATAAAGAGGAAAAATCAAGAGAAATAAAAAACATAAAATTTAGTTAGTATAGTTTGTATTTTTGTTGTTGTTTGCTGTGTAAAGCATATAATAAAAATACATGGTACACACACATAAATGATGGATACAAACTTTTATCTGCAACCAATATAATGGAACTCAGTGGGTACCATCACTTTGAGATTTAAAAAACATTTGCATATGAAAAATAATTAATACAGCTCTTGACAATGCAGAGAGCCTTTGAAGTGAAAAATTAAAAGCAAATTTTCATTTTTGGGTGTGGTTGGAATAAGTGTGGTTCATTCCCCCCCCCCCCCCCCCCTTTCTTGTATATTTCTTTATTTTTGGGGGATGGACACATTGAAAGGTCACTTGTAAAAAGCAAACCCCATCCCTTGGAAACACTGTACCGAAGCATGATCCGAAACACCTGGTCACGTGACTAAAGCTATTCAAAGCATTGATCAGTTCAGAAGCGTTTTGAGACCTGGAGAATCTGCATTTGACTGACAGGGTCAGTTGAAAATTTATGTCTCGTATGGCCCAGTGGACCGTCCATGTGTGTGTTGTTACAGGCTTCAAATGACTTTTGGGTTCGATTCCCGACTTGTACAAATACTCCAAAATCATGATTTTATGCATTTTAATCATGTTACTGTTATGGTGTAGTCTAGATAGGATACAGCTGCAGATACGCAATCAATTTAGAGCATCATTTTTGTAAATGTAAAACAATAATTAATATTTTTACAGTACTGTGATGGTTGGCTTTAGGTTTGGGGTAGACGTTCATAAAATACAATAAATGGGAAATTTAATGAATAATATAAATAATTCTTGTTAACTTCTGTCCACAACTGTATATGATCTATCAACAGCCCTGTTTTATGACCAAAACAAGCCATAATTATTCACAAAGTGTTTATTCGGATGTCAGACCAATGTTGAAACAGAACGATGCATGAACAAAGAATCTCAAAATTATATAAAAGCATTTCAAAACAGCTATATCAGCCTGGATTCAAACCAACAATCCCTCATGGTAGTCAGGAACCCTAACCACTCCACTACATCACTTGAGGGTTCATTCTAACAAAGTGGGGTTTATTACCTCAATCTGCTCAATTGTTCTTTGCTGAAGCTGTTCCAGTGCAATACTTAAAAAATTACCACTAGGTGTCACCATAGAGTGGGATTTCGAAACGTTTCGAAGCTTCGACACATTTGCTTCAACTGTTACAGTGCTTCATGAAGCCTCGCTTTGCCCACCATTACCAGTCAGATCATTTGTATCATTCCAGGAAACACAACTACAAAACAATGTCTCTATTTTAAATGAAATTTGAAGGTGTGGTAGGTGATCTGCCAAAATGCTAACCGATAACATAATAGGTTTGAAACAAGGTTCTCAAAAAGCAGCCTCTGATCTCCATGATGGTGAGGTCAAATTAAACATATTCAATAAAAATATAAACCTCTGTTAATTATCAAATATTCTTGCAGATATGAGAGAATTGAAGTCAAACTGTAATCAGTTGAAGCTGCTAATGCTGTTATTTAATGGAGTAGTTTAATCCTGTTTTAATTCAGTTGGCTTGGTGTGAGGCTGTGTCTGTAGTTTTATTTCTTGTTCTTTCCTTCAGTGATTGTGCTTGTTAATAGCAGGTGTTCATCATTCAGTCATTTGTGGTCATTCACTCTGTCTAGTGGACTAAACTAATTGACTAATTTAGGTACTAGTGAATGAGGGTGTGTGGTGAGATTTCAGACACTCTGATTAGTTTCTCGAAAAAAAAGGTTAGATCTGTTACAGCTATTTTCCGTATTTTTGTACAGAAATGAGCTATTAATCATTTAACAGGTTCTCACTGTAGATGGTGCAGGCTTTTACTGTTAAAATCACGGACATATTTACATTTACATTTAGTCATTTAGCAGATGCTTTTATCCAAAGCGACTTACAAATGAGGACAAGGAAGCAATTTACACAACTATAAGAGCAGCAGTGAACAAGCGCTACAGACAAGTTTCAGGTGTGTAAAAGTCTAAGAAGCAAAACATTAGTAGAAATGTTTTTTTTTTTTTTTTTTTTTTTGAGAGAGAGAGAGAGAGTGAGAGAGAGAGAGAGAGAGGGCACAGTGGTATAGCCAGAGAGGCAGTTGCAGATTAGGAAGGAAAGTGGAGACTAAACAGTTGCGTTTTTAGTCGTTTCTTGAAGACAGCAAGTGACTCTGCTGTTCTGATGTAGTTGGGGAGTTCATTCCACCAACTGGGCAGATTGAATGTGAGAGTTCGGGAAAGTGATTTCTTCCCTCTTTGAGATGGAACAACGAGGCGACGTTCATTCACAGAACGCAAGTTTCTGGAGGGCACATATATCTGCAGAAGTGAGAGCAGATACGAAGGAGCACAGCTAGAGGTCGCTTTGTAAGCAAACATCAGAGCTTTGAATTTGATGCGGGCAGCAACTGGCAGCCAGTGCAAACGGGTGAGTAGCGGAGTGACATGTGCCCTTTTGGGTTCATCAAAGACCACTCGTGCTGCTGCGTTCTGAAGCAGCTGAAGAGGTTTGATAGAACTAGCTGGTAGCCCGGCTAGCAGAGAGTTGCAATAGTCCAGTTTGGAGAGGACAAGAGCTTGAACAATGAGTTGAGCAGTATGTTCAGATAGGAAGGGTCGGACCTTTCTGATGTTGTAGAGTGCGAATCTGCAAGATCGAGCAGTTCTAGAAATGTGGTCAGAGAAGTTCAGTTGGTCATCAATCGTAACTCCAAGGCTTTTTACCATTTTGGATGCAGTGATGGTTGCTCCATCCATCTGGATTGAAAAGTTATGGTGAAGAGTCGGGTTGGCAGAAACTTCAAGCATTTCCGTTTTCATGAGGTTAAGCTGGAGATGATGATCTTTCATCCAGAGTGAAATGTCTGACAGGCAGGCTGAAATGCGAGCTGGAACCGAGGGTTCATCAGGGTGAAAAGAGAGGTATAGCTGGGTGTCATCAGCATAGCAGTGGTAGGAAAAACCATGTTTCTGGATGACTGTTCCTAAAGATGCCGTGTAGATAGAGAAGAGAAGTGGCCCAAGCACAGAGCCCTGAGGTACCCCAGTGTTTAGATGCTGTAGGTTGGACACCTCTCCCCTCCACGACACCCTGAATGACCTGTCCGAGAGGTAGGAACTGAACCATTGAATAACAGTGCCTGCGACGCCCAGTGACTCAAGCGTAGATAGCAGGATCTGGTGGTTTACAGTGTCAAAAGCAGCTGATAAATCCAGCAAGATGAGGACAGATGATTTAGAGTCTGCTTTAGCCAGTCTGAGATCCTCCACGACCGAGAGCAGGGCAGTCTCAGTTGAGTGGCCTTTCTTAAAGCCAGATTGCTTGTTGTCCATGAGGTTGTTTTGAGTAAGAAAGTCTAGGACTTGATTGAACACTACTTTCTCCAAAATCTAGTGAGTGTGGAGGATGCGGGTGGAGGAGGAGGATAGAGGAAGGAGGAAAATGTTTTAAAAAGCAAGCGAGGATTGGTGGCACTGTTGACTTTCTGACGGAAACATTCGCACAGTCACATTAGAGAAATGTTTTAGGAACATCATTGAGATGAGAGATGTGGAATGTTCTTTGAAGAATGTTCTAGCAATAAGACATTTTAACAAAGCTAGCACATTTTATCTGCAACATTTTAAAAACATTTTAAGGTTATTGAAATGGCACCAGATTAAACTATATTCTCTTAGAAAACAGTTTTCACAATGTTTTAAAGTAAAAACATTTTAACAGTCACATTAGAGAAATGTTATAAGATCGTGATTTCTTTTCAATAATGAGACAGAAAGACAATTAACATACTAATTTTAACCTGTACTTATAAAATATATAAAATGTCATGTTCAAAAACCTATTGAAGACAAATAAGTAAAACCTAGTGGTTTAAAAAATAGTGGCAAAGCATACAGATTTAAAGTGACAATTAATTAGTATTTCATACAATTTGTAAAATTTGCATTATGTGTCAGCAAATTATTCTTGTTTTAAATATACCTGATTTTTAAAATTGTTTTCTTTTTTGTTTTATTTGTTACACGTTATACAATGAGCACAAGAATGTAAGAAAATGCAGTGCTTTAAACTTTCTTTTTCACATTGCTACAGTAAAATTAAATATTTTAAATGGTTATAGAGAGTGTTTTTTGTCATATTGTTATTGTACATTTTGGAAACAAAAAACAAAAACAAACAATGTTATTAACAAACATGTAGAATATTTAGAGAATATTGTCCTGACTTTATAGAAGGCTTTCTGGGAACTAGACCAAAATACCAGCTGAAAATGTTAGAGTATAATATTTTAACAATGGTACCATTAACGGGATTAGAATGTTTTAGAGAACATTTACCTGTCTTTTAAGAGAATGTTCTGGGAAGTGAAATAAAACAATACGATAAAACGTTATTATAATGTTAAAGTATAATGTTGTAGCAACACTGTTTTAAAAAATTGTTAAATTTATGGAAAAATTCCGGCAGCTGTGGTTGCCAGTAATCTACATTAACATTTTACATTCGTAAATTTAGTTTACAGATTATTTCTGTTAAAATTATATTGCACAGTCTGTATTTTTCATCCAACACATTTAACCCCTCAAATCCCTGAGCAAAATCCTCACTAGTGTCCTCACTACAGATGGTTGAACACTCAGATAGTGATGAAGTTTATGAGATAATTAAGTGTCTAATTAAAGGAGGATTGAGAACTATTGATGAACAACTGTTAACAAGCAGAATCAATGAAGGACAGAAAAACATAAGAAAACAGCCAAAACCAAAGATGGAATCAACTGAAAATAAAACTCTAAATACATTAATAATTAATAAAAATAAAACAAATTACACAATAAAAATGTGATTTCTCAAGATCTCAGCAGAGTTCATTAAACAACTCCACAAACATCAGGAGCTTTACTTATTACTGACCTTTGACTTTATTTGTCACATGAACAAAAGCTCTTAATAACATTTTTGTTGTTCATTTGAAGCCACCAAGATGGAGGGCAGAGTCTGCTTTAGTTGGGCTCCTCAACTATTTGTGCTTACACTTAGTTTTACTTTGGTTGCTGTAGTTAATTGTGTAAGTCATGCTGTTAGTATAGCATAAAAAGCCAAAAAAAATTCAGTCATAGGTCTGATAAGATTAACTTTGGTCTTGAAACCACTCTCACCTGCTTCTGCCAATCATTGAATATCTTGTTAGTTATAAGTGAGAAATGAACACCATATATAAATGAAACCACTTGACCTACAGCAGCCAATAACTTTAACAGGTCTAAACACACCATTCGCAATGAGAATGTTTGATTTATGGCAGAACTTAAAAACACACAGACATCAACAATTAGTCTTTGAATCTCAATAAAGGTGACATACAAAAAATAAAAATGAACCCAGAACTATACAAAACAACCTATTGAAATATTACTACCCCACCCCACCAAAGCTGTATCCCAAATAATATCAAATAAAGCTTTTTTCTGTAACTTGACTTGTAAAATACTAGAAACTATACCTGAAATCATTAAGTGCACAACAGTAGTTTCTCATTGCCTTCCTTTCTATTGCTGATGAGTTTCTTAAAAAGCCCATATTATGGGTTTTTGAAAATGCCCTTCCATGTAGTGTGTAACACAGCTCTAAGTGAAGTGAAATATCCAGCTAAGGCTTAAATCTGTAAGTGTACAGTGTTTAAAACTATTGATTCATCTATAAAAGAGTCGACTCATAGTGCTTCAAACGAGTCGTCTTCATAACGAGTCATTAGGTGTTTCGCGATGACGCAGCCACGAAACACAAGCCTCGCCAGTAGTTACGCGCGCAAACCAGGCCCACTAACACAGAAAAAACACTAGACACACACACACAGACGCCGCCGGTCGAATGAAGTCACGCTGTGCTCAGATGGATAATATTGACAGTCTCTACCCAAAGATGAGTTGTTAACCTGGTACAGTACACGCGGTTACTCTTTATATTCTCTTATCACATGTAAGCCACGTTAAAAACGCGACGCGTGCCGCTTTGTTTACGGATTTAACGTTAAAGGCTTTTGTGAGCTCGCGTTCCACTGCCGTTTGTCGTTGCTATGGCGATCGATCATAAGCTAGGAGACAGGAGACTCGTGTCACTTTCCCTAGTTCTTCTGAGGAGCGTTGTGTGTGTGTGTGTGTGTGTGTGAGAGAGAGAGAGAGAGAGAGAGACTCGCGTCGCTTTCCCTAGTTCTTCTGAGGAGCGTTGTGTGTGTGTGTGTGTGTGTGAGAGAGAGAGAGAGAGAGAGACTCGCGTCGCTTTCCCTAGTTCTTCTGAGGAGCGTTGTGTGTGTGTGTGTGTGTGTGTGAGAGAGAGAGAGAGAGACTCGCGTCGCTTTCCCTAGTTTTTCTGAGGAGCGTTGTGTGTGTGTGTGTGTGTGTGTGTGAGAGAGAGAGAGAGAGAGAGACTCGCGTCGCTTTCCCTAGTTCTTCTGAGGAGCGTTGTGTGTGTGTGTGTGTGTGAGAGAGAGAGAGAGAGAGAGAGAGAGAGAGACTCGCGTCGCTTTCCCTAGTTTTTCTGAGGAGCGTTGTGTGTGTGTGTGTGTGTGTGTGTGTGAGAGAGAGAGAGAGAGAGAGAGAGAGAGAGACTCGCGTCGCTTTCCCTAGTTTTTCTGAGGAGCGTTGTGTGTGTGTGTGTGTGTGAGAGAGAGAGAGAGAGAGAGACTCGCGTCGCTTTCCCTAGTTCTTCTGAGGAGCGTTGTGTGTGTGTGAGAGAGAGAGAGAGAGAGACTCGCGTCGCTTTCCCTAGTTTTTCTGAGGAGCATTGTGTGTGTGTGTGTGTGTGTGAGAGAGAGAGAGAGAGAGAGAGAGAGAGAGAGAGAGAGAGAGAGAGACTCGCGTCGCTTTCCCTAGTTCTTCTGATGAGCGTTGTGTGTGTGTGTGAGAGAGAGAGAGGGAGAGGGAGAGAGAGAGACTCGCGTCGATCTCCCCAGTTCTTCTGAGGAGGGTTGTGTGTGTGTGAAAAAAGCCTTACACTATGAAGCGTGTGTGCACTGTGACTACTTTTATATAGTTAATTACCAGCTGGGCATTTCACTCTGTCTCGCGCTGAAGCCTGTCACTGTCGACCAATTGCAGCAGGCTGTCATCGGTCCAATCAGCGCAGATTAGCTTCGCGCTGAGGAGGGGGTTGGGAACAAATGAATCGCTGAACGATTCATATGGGAGTCGTTGGGATAATTAGGTAAAAATAAATGCAGATTATAAGACCATCAAAGTGTTTTATGACCTTGCATGCATATTAGACTGTTGTTGGAGACCCTTACAACCTAATTATGACCCTATTTCATGTATAATATGGGCTCTTTAAACACAGTTATGACAACCAGAGAATCATTATGGTAGCAGAAGACAGGTTCAAGACCTCAAGTAAAGCAGCCTCTGATCTCCATGATGGTGAGGTCAATTGAAACATTTTCAATAAAAATATAAACCTCTGTTTATTTAAAGAGAACATTCTGGGAACTTAATGGTTATGAGCGGTGCCTGGTTTTCTCCAAACGTAACGCCTGCCATTCACTCCAAAGAGTTCAATTTTAGTCTCATCAGACCAGAGAATTTAGTTTCTTATGGTCTGAGAATCCTTTAGATGCCTTTTGACAAATTCCAATTCCTTAATTGGTTAAATGGCTTATCGACAATAAATCGATCATTGAGAAACATTCCAAGTCTGTATTGTTGGCATTATAAAAATTTTATTAATTTTATAATTATTTGATTTTTGTAATAAAATTGTAACTATCATTTTTGCACTGTGTCATAAAATATATTTATTAACCTGTATTTTTTTCTAGAGAAAAACATTTTAGGAACTCAAGAACAGAAACGTTAAAACATACATACACACACACACACACGTACCGCTTAGGTTGTAGTTGGAGAAGATTTAGTTCTGCATCTTCTCCTGTGATGTCTCTTTGCAAGAAGCTAATGAACTCAGGAGGCAGCCTTGGTCGCCAGATTTTATAAGGATAGTGATGTAACACCAATGGGAGCTGAGTTGATGAGAAAATGAGAAATGAGAAAATTGTCTTAGTGAGATTTGTCGTCATCAAAGCAACCTGATGGTTTGTGCCTTCATTGTTTATTACTGTGCATAATAATGAGCATTACCTGCTTCATTCCGGACATCATTCAAGGATGTAATTATAGACCTGCCTAATAATTACAGATATACAGTAGGTGAGAGTTCAAAGTGACTATTACCGCCAGTCCTTATACCGCCGCCGTTTGAAATAACTGCTGCTCTGTTTTTAGTGTAGGACCGCAGTTTGTGAAAAAGCCGCCAGGGGGCGCAAAGGGACGGGATGCGAACGGAAAGAAATAGCCTTTACAGCTGCTTTAAATATGCTACTGTGCTTGTAAATGATATTAAACAATAGGTCAAAGCATTATAAGTCCTTCATTAATCATTTAAAATTTGTTAACACACTTTATTGTAAACTTTTTAAGTGCAAACAGGACTCGTTTTGGAATTGAAGAAATAAAAGACAACTAACATGACACACACATTCAATACAAATAAGTAGTCTTAAATAAATAAATAAAGCAGTCTTTTAGCCTGCTTTTAGTGTTTGCCGTTTTGATAGGACTAAGACAAGACTTTTTCATTTATGTTTTTATTTATGTTTTTATTTACATTTTCGTTGTTGATTATATTTTACTATCTTATTTTATGTCTGAATTATTGTCCATAATAATAAACGAATAATGAAAATAAATGAATAATGAAAATATGCCTAAATAAATCATTTATTTAAAGATATTGCGGTGAAACACTGAGAAACGGTCAGGGCCATGGTCTAAAGAGCTTAAGTTGAATGCTGCTTCATCTAAAGCAAAAAAAAATAAATTGACCTACCTTAAGCAGATCACTAAAAGTATAATAAAAATAATTTTTTGCTCTCTCTCTCTCTCTCTCTCTCTCTCTCTCTCTCTCTCTCTCTATATATATATATATATATATATATATATATATATATATATATAATGTATTTATTTAATTATATATAATAATAAATATATTCTTAATTAACTTCCCAGCCACAAATATTTAAAAAACACAACTTGTATTAAAACTGGGCGAGGATTAGAAAGAATACGATGCTTGTTATATAATTTAAAATGTTATTCCTCTTGTCCAATTTTTTTATGCACATTTTTTCACTCGCTACTCTGCCAGGAACTTAGAGAGAGAGCACCGCTAGAGAGCACCTTCAAAAATCTCAATCTCATGGCTCATTCTTCACGAATATAGAATTAAAATAATGGCGCGTTTGGTTCATTGTGCATCCCGCGGGTGCAACCATCAAGAGTTGTGCATTTTAGTTTAACTTTTTGAGCGTTAAAAGCAGTTCGGTGTTAGTTTTTATTTAAATATATCAAGCCGAAACTAAACAGCGCATTCTCTCCGCCTCCTCGTTCATAGACCGGGACGCACTGCTGAAGCAGGCAATAGAGAAACTCCGTCATTCATCATAATCTTAGCTGATGTTTCGGAGTCGAAAGAATATATTAAAGAGAAATGTTCTTTTAACAGTCCCTATATATTTAATCTTTTTCTTTCTTTTTTTCCTGTCATTTCTCTTCAGCAAATTATATTTTTTAAAGCTGCTTGATTCTTTTAAAACCGAAAGCAGAGCCCGTCAATTGGTGTTTTTCCATAAGATACGTTTATCCTACGATAATTTATCCTCTGATCCTTTTGCATAAAGGTTTTAATAAAAAAAAAAAAACAGGTCACTTAATTACTTTCGATGTGCTAAAATATTTGTTAAACGAATGTTATTTAAAAAAAGCATATGCACATATTACAATTGTAAAATAGTCTAAAATGCATGGTCTAGTCAGAAATAAAGGAAATTAGTTGTATTTAATGCATATAATAGGCTAGCCCTTTTATAAATTGAGTTTAATTGATTTGAAACTTTTGATTGCATTTTAATGTCCTGTATAAATAATAAAAGTTGCATCAGATTGACGAAAAAACGAATATTAATACCTGCAAACAGGGCCACGGTTACTTTTTTTTCACTGACTGGCATGACTGGCAAATGCATCAGAAAAAAACTGCTGAATCTCTGCGAATGTTTGGTTAACTTATAAAACAAATGTCTGGTTTAGTGATGTTAGTAATGCATAGAAAAATGCAAAGCAGAATTCTCCTGAGCTCATTAAACCACTGATGACAGCGACGGAATCACTGGCCCACCACGTTCTTACGAACATATTTTATTTATTAAAGGTATTATTTCATTGACCTGAACATAACCAGTTGTAATATAATTACTAACCCATCGTTTAAAGCAGGCAACACTCTATTCAGCTATGTTCTGTGTTTTTACTTAAAAATATTTTCGTTTTGGCGAATGCTTGGAGCGTAATATAGATATTTTAAATAACAGGTAGTAGGGGTGGGCAGTACACCGGTGTCATAGTCATCACCGGTGTGACATTGCGCCACGACATGGATTTTCTAATAACGTCAATACTGTAATAAATCAATTATGCGCCTTGAACGGCTGCATTTACATCAATAATAGCTAATTCTAAATAATAAGGCATTCAATTTTCTTCAAACGTTCAGTTGTGGTCTGAATACATGTCCTTATACTACAGGGCTCGAAATTGCAACCATTTTGGTCGCATGAGCGCCCGAAATTTAATCTATGTGCCCTCATAATATATTTGGGAGCATTTGTGTGTCTGAATATAATGAACAGGGAGCTTTTGTTACTGCAGGAAATACAAACGGCTGAGGAGTGAAAAGTGCACAGGTTTGCAAACCTCACCTAAAGTTATAATAATAATAATGGCGCAGATGACAGCGATCATGACATGAGGTAAATGTTGATCCCCCAGCTGAGATCAAGCGAGTGTTTTCGGAGAAGGTGCCCGAATCTTGATGCGTTGCATTCACCGCGTGTTCAGCGCAAATGTCTGCTAAATATAAAATCTAACACTGTACACATCATCGCCAAAGAAACTCACCTTTACTAAGTTTACACTGAAACTACAGCTCATAACAAAGAGCGGAATTGCGCCGGTGGTCATCATGAGAATCCTGCTCTGTCTGCTCATAAATTGGTGCGGCTGACTCGCCTGCTTTATTCCACCAACACAGAGAAATGAAGATCAGCTCATAACGAGACTGAGCATTTACAAGGACCCAAACCAAAACTTTTAAAGAGTGATAGAAGTGAGACTTTCTTTTGTCCGTTCTTCCTTGAGATGTTTTTTATTTTGCTATTGAAAGTAATTCCATGATATTATGCCGTCACCATTCAAAAGATGAAAAATACCGTGATATTAATTTTAGGTCATATCGCCCACCCCTAACTGGTAGCCTAGTTCAGTTCAGAAGTTGTTGTGCATAGAAACATTCATTTTCATAAGGCCCCATATTTAATGCGGTTTCGTTTTTAAACGCATAGGTTTTGTTACGCCATCCGTCCTATAGGAGTTTTGGATTTTTGTGTATTGAAGGATAGCATTTTTTATTGTTAGGCTTTGTTAACATTTACTAATAAATACAGACATAAAGGGGTTTCTTTTTCTGAGGAGTTAAATGCCATATGTGCATAAGAGAAGAGTTGATGGGCTGCTCTCAGCAACCTGCCTGTTATCGAACATGGGTGTATGTAAAATGCAGAGAGCTCTGAAATGTATGAACTGTGTGTTCGTGCTCTGAAACATTTGCCTAGTTGACGGTTAAGGCCAATTGTCAAGAGAAGATACCAGAAAGATGAACATTTGGTTGCTGAATGGTCCAACTGCCAAGATGACATCATATGTAAAGTTGAGATTAGATAGTGTGTGAAAGACATTATAAAACATGAAGGAGAGCCCAAAGGAGACCAGAGCTGAATTGAAATTACATCTCTCCTGCGCAGAACTGGTACTCTCTAACTTCTTGCATTCAAAATAAAACTTCTTAATTTTAACTCAGGTCTCCGTCAATTTTTGAACATGCAATGGACCATTTGAGTCCTACAATTGGTGACCCGACGACGTGATTGACTGGAGACTGTCAAATAGATGAACGTTTATTTCTGATGCCAAATCCAGAGGCGCCTCTCTAAAGAAAGGTAAGCAGAAACCTTTTTCTAAAATTCTGCTATTGAATATTCTAAATAAGTGGTTTTTGGCATCGGTAAATACGTTGTTCATTTCTTTGATACATTTTAATTGAATGCAGGACGTTACAGACTGCATAAATTAAAACTTAACTGAAATAGTGTTGAATAAAAGAGAAGAGAAGATTGAATTGTGATAAGTTGTGATAGAGAAAGTTAGGGTGAATCATTAGGATTTACGGTGAAGTCCTGTTCCCTAAATAGGCAGTTAGGGTAAATCACTAGGATTTAAAGAGAAGTCCTGTTCCCTAAATAGGCAAATAAATTGGAAATTGTTTGTCTTGACGAAGTCACTCATATTTCCAATTATCAGGGTAAATACATCGGTATTTAAAGTCCTTTCCCTGAGAAGGCAAAACCCCTGAAGATCCCTCTTATTCTGACGAGAATTTAACATTTTCAGGTAAATTATCAGGGTAAATACATCGGTATTTAACAGGGTAAAAGTACATCGGTACTTAAGAATACATCGGTATTTAGAAGTCCTTTTTCCCTGAGAGAGGCAGACCCTTGAAGATCCCTCTTATCCTGACGAGGATCTGACATCTTCAAGTAAATTTCTCAAGGATAGCAGGTTTAGTGAATTGAGAAATAGTGAGTGTAGGGATAGGGATAAAAAAATTAAATAAAATAAAAAATAAATAAATAAAAAGGGATTAAAAAATAAATAAATAAAAAAATGGAAGGAGAATTTGATAGAGAGTGCGAGGAATATGATTGTCCTCTTTTAAGACAACAATGGGATAAAATGGTAGATATCTTATTGGCACAAACTGATCAAAAAAGATAGGAAAAATGGATAAAAGAACTAGGAGAATGTACGCGCGAAATTATTGAACATTATGGTACTGATTGTATGGACAAAAGGGGTCTCTGTTTCAGAAAGTGGGAATAAAGGAGAAAAGAGCACAGGAAGCTGTTTTAAGACACAGAAAAGAGAAAGTTAGCTAAAAGAAAGAAAAAGAGGGAAATAGTGATTTGGACGAACATGGGAAGGGACAAAGTGAAGTAGATGAAGAGAGCGACAGAGGAAGTGGGACAGATGAGGAAGAGACAGAAGGACAGTGTAAAGAAGATGAAAGACAACAAAGTGTATCAGAGCGAACATTGGGATGGTACAAAAGGAGCATCATACATAAATAGATGCTGTCAAAAACTGAGAAGAAGCATGTGATGAAAACCCAATGTCTAACCCTGTTACTAATAGAATTTTCAGGGCAGCACTGTTACAAGGAGCTGCAGCTGGTGTGACCCAGGCCATGGAACAGTCTCATGAGGTACCAGGCAGTGATGATGGAAAAGGTATGTAGACAAAGCAGTAGAGAGAGTGGACAGAGAGGGAAGTGAGTTGTTAAAGGAAAAAAAAAGAGAATTTTGAAACTTTAGCTTGAGGAAAGGAAGTTAGCTAAAAACAGACGCCTCAGCAACAGATTGGCAGTTGCTAGACAGGGCATGATGGCCTCCCCACTTCCTGAAGCAGACAACCCAATCACACTGTTTACGTAGGTGATGGAACATTAAAGGCAGGCTTTGCTGTGGTTAAATTACATAATGATCAATTAGTCACCATAAAATCTGAACCCCTAATTGGCAAACAATCTGCACAAAAAGCAGAACTATTGGCCCTAATCAATGCATTGAGACATTCAAAAGGACAGGCTGTCAACATCTACTCTGATTCTGCATATGCAGTGTCCACAGCCCACGTGGAGCTGCCTGTGTGGATCAGATGTGGATTAACAACTTCTTCTGGCCGGCCTATTACTCATGAGAAAGAAGCAAGAGAGCTCTCTGAAGCCATAATGTTGCCAAACAAAGTGGCTATTATCAAGTGCACTGGTCATTCTCAAGGAACTGACCTAATATCAAAAGGGAATGAAGCAGCAGACTTGGCAGCAAAATGTGCCTCAGACTACCTACAGGGTCAGTTCGTGGTCACATCTGAGCCAGACGTGACATCCCTCCTACCAGAATTCTCAAGAGAATTCTTATCTGAGCAGCAAGACATGGCTGCTCCTGAAGAAAAGTCTGTGTGGAAAAACAGAGGGGCAATCAGACACGAGGATGGGCTTTGGACAGCACCTGATGGTAGAGCTTTGCTCCCAGCGTCACAAGTCCCAAGCGTGTTGAAAGAAGCCCACACACATGCACACTGTAGTGATAAGCAAATGTCACGAGCATTGCAATCATGGTGGCATCCTTTTATGCCACACCTAATTTCTGGGTAAATAAGGACATGTGACATCTGTCAGATGCACAATGTCAAACCAACTATGAAACCATCTCAGTGATCGTTCCCATTGGCAAATGGGCCTGGGGATGAAGTTATAATTGATTTCACTGACATGATTGAAAAGGTAAATGGTAAACGATACTTGCTTGTTATGATTGATAATATATACCATATACCGGATGGCCAGAGGCCTTCCCGGTGGGCAAGGAAGACAGCACTGCTGTCATTAAATGTCTGATAAACCATTACATCCCACGTCATGGTTTTTCGAGCCGGGTCAGATCTGACAACGGCTCACACTTTAAAAATGAACATCTGGCTGATGTGGAAAAGGCATTGGGTTTAGTACACCATTTCGGGGCAGTCTATCACCCACAGTCACAAGGTAAGGTTGAGCGGTTGAATCTAACATTAAAAAACAAATTGGCTAAAATCTGTGCACAGACTAAATTGACATGGTTGGCTGCTCTTCCACTGGCTCTGATGTCAGTAAGGAGCTCTGTGAGTAGGGCAACAGGATACACACCCTTTGAACTGTTGACTGGTCGCCAATTTCCTGGCCCACTGACCCCACTACAATTGGAACCAGTACAACCGTTATGACACAAAATTTACTATGACAAATTGACTGCTCTAATTGAATCTTTTGACAAAATGTTACCAACTGACATTAGGGGACACGAATATCCAGCACCCCTACCTGACCGAACTTGGGACTGGGTGAGATTGAGAATCTACAGGCGTAAATGGAAAGAGCCTCGCTGGTCTGCTCCAATTAAGTGCTGTCCGGCGGACCCACCGTCCAGATCATTGGACGACACCAGAGTGGACCTTGCTTCGCAGGTCCAAGAGAGGGAGGATACCACAGGAGATGCAGGAGGGAGTGAGGGTACCACAAAAGGAGGTGACACACAAACACATGCTCACGGGAAAAATTTTCATCCCTCACAAAGTAACCTACAAACTTTGCAGGTGGTCCACAAAACTGGGGATTTATTCACAGCCCCTAAAGGAGAAGCTGTAGCCCATTGTGTCAGTGCAGACTGTGCATTTGGAGTGGGCATAGCGAAAAAATTCAGAGAAAGATATGGGGTTGACAAAGTAAAGGCCCAGAGGAAAACGAAAGGTGACTGTGCTATGACACACGAGGCAGACAGAATAGTTTTCCACATGATCACAAAAACACTTGCCAGAGACCTACCCACATATGAGGTCTTTGAGAGCAGTCTAATCTGCAGGAGAACGTAATGTGACAAATTACACATCACCAGATTGTCAATAACCCGGCTGGGGAGTGGTTTGGACAAGTTGGAATTCTATAGAGTTCTCCACATTATTGAAAAGACATTTAAAGGCCAGAATATAACTATTTCCGTTTATACGTTAGAATAAGTTTACTGTGCTTGCTATTTTTATTGTAGTTTTGATATTGATTATATATAACTTGCTGTTAACACAATAACGCTGTGAAAAATAAGATAAAGGGAGGATCAGAATTGAGTAATAAGAAAAACCAGCATCAATAAAACATGAGGGTCAAGTTGTGGGAAAACTGGAAGCTACTGGGGGCAATAGGGATAGTAGCACTGATAATAGTGGGGACAATTCTGGGAATAGAAAAAGGTCAGAACAGGAATGAAACCTTAGCTGTAAAACCAACCAGATTAAAAAGATCCCTAGGGGAAGAAAACAGGTGTTCCAAGTATTATGGAGGGCTGTCCATAGAATATGTAAAGGGAGAGACAACATCTTACACATTTGATCTATGTCAGGTAATTGACTGTGGGGGGCACAATAGTTCGTGGCGAGGATATGATGTATATGTTTGTTTTGATCAGACTATGAATGCATGGTGTAACACGAAGGGTAAGGCAGATAAAGTAGTGGGATACACAGGGAAATGGACGCCAAACCCAACATGGTTAGGGAATTTTAGAAAACTGAAAATACAAAGGATTTATAGTCCTACCCAGAACTCTATTACTATGTCCATAGGGGAGTGGACAGGATACCCCCTAGATGAGACCCTTTATGCTGGGAAAAACAATCCGCCTAAGTTTCTCCATATACTATTAGGAGTTGAGATATCAGGAACTGACCCCCTGGGAATCATAGAAGTTGAGTTTTTAGACAGGGTCAATGTAATAGATAGAAAGAAGACAACGACTATAGGACCCCCAATCAGAGATCATAGTAGAGAAATTAAAGGTCGAAGGGTTGTAATACAAATGGATTATACCAAATTAACCCCTGATGATATACTAGAGAAAGCCACAGGATACGGGGAGGACTATATTATTACTGTGGAGGAAAAAGATTGTTTGTAAGAATAAAAGGGAAAACTACGGAAGGTATATGTGCGATGGTTATGTTGGCAACACCAGTAACACTGATTGACAAGAGACATAAGGGAAGGAGTGGAAGTACAGCTAGAAGAAAAAGGGACGCAACGTTCGACTTAACCACAAATTCCCCAACCTATATAGATTCAATAGGGGTCCTGAGAGGAGTCCCTGATGAATACAAACTAGTAGACCAAATTGCTGCTAGGTTCGAGAATATCCCAATAATTTCAGCACTATTCCGTCACCCCAAGTAAAAATGTGGATAGAATAAATTATGTACATTACAATGTGATGAGATTGGCAAATTTAACAAGAGACGCCATAGAAGGATTATCAGAACAATTGGCCCCAACCTCATTAATGGCAATACAAAATAGAATAGCACTAGACATGCTATTGGCGAAAAAGGGGTGCCATGTTCCAAGATTTTTGCTGCACTTTTATTACCAATAATACGGCCCCAGACGGATCAGTAACGAGGGCTTTAGAAGGATTAAAAACCCTTTCTAAAACAATGGCAGAACACTCTGGTGTAAATAACCCATTTGATGATTGGCTGACCGGTGTGTTTGGAAAATATAAAACTGTTTACATCAATTTTGATCTCTATAGCTACATTTGTGGCCATAATAGTGACCTGTGGATGCTGTTGCATCCCGTGTATCAGAACATTGTGTAACAGGGTGATAATAGCAGCAATTGAAAAGAAAGATGGAGCTCCACCCCCTTACACAATGCCTCTGCTGATATCTCCTGGAAATAATGATGAGGAGGAAGAGGAGGAGGAATATGACTTATAAATGTTGTTTTTTCCCAGTAACTGTGCTTCTTTGCAGATGCTGATTCATCACAAGTTATGTGTTTTTTAGATATTGATGTTTGAGAAATTTGCTGTTTGAAAATGTGTTAAGATTTAAATTTTGATTATTGAAATGTTTGTAGTCTAGATAATTTCAGTGTGATTGACTCAGCTGACATGTTGTGGTTGCCCAAACGTCAATTAGGGGACCGACTGGGTGACTTTCCCCACAGGGGTTTTCGGCCCAGTCCAGCCTGAGCACACTGGTTTATAGGGAATTTATAGGTACCATCATTGTTTGACTGTTATGATTGTGTTTATTGCTTTTATTTTCTTAATGGTCTGATATGATGTGTCAGGTGAACATGTGGTGGCTGCCCATAAGCCAACTAGGGGGCCGCTTGGGTGTCTTTCCTCATCGAGGTTTTCGACCCAAGCTCATCTGGACATATTGGACCAAGAATTCTGAGATTTTTTAAGTGTTTATTAAAGTGGTGTGGCCTCTTTTCAGAGGCCAAGAGAGGGATTGAAGCATAGCATTTTTTATTGTTAGGCTTTGTTAACATTTACTAATAAATACAGACATAAAGGGGTTTCTTTTTCTGAGGAGTTAAATGCCATATGTGCATAAGAGAAGAGTTGATGGGCTGCTCTCAGCAACCTGCCTGTTATCGAACATGGGTGTATGTAAAATGCTGAGAGCTCTGAAATGTATGAACTGTGTGTTCGTGCTCTGAAACATTTGCCTAGTCGACGGTTAAGGCCAATTGTCAAGAGAAGATACCAGAAAGATGAACATTTGGTTGCTGAATGGTCCAACTGCCAAGATGACATCATATGTAAAGTTGAGATTAGATAATAAAACATGAAGGAGAGCCCAAAGGAGACCAGAGCTGAATTGAAATTACATCTCTCCTGCGCAGAACTGGTACTCTCTAACTTCTTGCATTCAAAATAAAACTTCTTAATTTTAACTCAGGTCTCCGTCAATTTTTGAACATGCAATGGACCATTTGAGTCCTACAGTATTCATGTTTGTGAAAAACACTTAATAGTGGAGACCCCTTCCCCCTTCTCATAACCAAAAGCTTGTCTGTCAGGTGTTAATGGGCATCAGTGAGGCCGAAATCATGTCGCGTTTTCACTGTCGGGCTAGCTTGCAGCATGTCACGCAAACCCTGCCCCCAGAACTTCCCCGGAATTAGATGTTGCATATTACTCTGTGATCTTAAGGAAAGTGTTAAGTAGACTATTTAAGTGTCTTTAATATGGTGTATAGATTATTATGCGTTATTGAAACATCAAGGGGGACGCAGCAAAGTCACTTATAAATTAAAATTGTATTATTTTAAGCAATTTTATTATTTTATGCAACAGCCTTACATTTAAAACGGAAACTTAACGGCGATTATAATCAAAACGAACTCAGCCTGTAAGGCTAGATGTTTTCTTTCCCTTATTTATTAATTTATTTGTTCATGTGTTTGGCGCATGTAACTCGTGTGCCATCGGAAAACTAGTGCAATGACGGCAAGCCATCTTTCCCAGACTCGGGGCAAAGTCCTGCCTCTCCTTTCACTCCGTCCCGAAGCCCCAGCTGGCCCTCCTGGCATCCTCTGCGTAAAACATATGCTGGATAAGTTGACGGTTCATTCCGCTGTGGCAATTACAGACTAATAAAGGGACTAAGCCAAAAAGAAAATGAATGACGAATAAATGAATGAATAAATAAATAATAATAATAAAATAAAAATAAGGTAATAATCTTTACACACAGATGCCGCGTAAGTGGCCTTTTTTAATTTAGAGATGGTACATTTGAATTGCCTCTGCCACTTCTTCCCCCACCTCAAACCTGAAAGTTGAAGAGAGAACTATATTCTTTGAATAAAACTATTGAGCTATAAAGGGAAAAAACGCAGAAGAAATTTGCCGTTATATTAATTTTAGCACAGCTGCCAGTCATTTTCAAATTAGTTTTTCAGTTAGGGATTAATATTAAAGTAGCCTAGTGAAAATGTCTATACTATAATATTATAATTTGTTATATCCATTATTATTATTATTATTATTATACAATTGACAAAACGCAGAACCCTTAAAAAAAATTGCTTTCATTTTGACATAGCTAAAGCACACGTTTAAAGTTATGTAAAAAAAACATCCCATTCTACAGCAGCAGTCAAGTTAGGACACTTAAAAATGCCTTTTGCGTTTGAAGATGATCGACCTGCAAAGTTATGTTTACAGTGTTATAAAAGAAAAAGGTAGGCTATTTAGTGCGTGTGGATTTACCGTAGACAGGCTTTCTGTTTGGCTAATGCCTAAAAATGTAACTAAGTAACACATTAATTTTAGCAACTATTTTTAAATGGCATTTAAAATTTTAATTCATTTTTTTTATTTAATTTAACATTTAAATATAATTTAATTTAAAACATTTTTTCCTCGCTGATTTTGGTTGGGTAATAAAGCGTGATGACTCAGATATGATCTAGTTTAGCTTGCATGTGTGGGCATATTTTGACGTCTTTACCTAAAACTTTAAACATTTATAATATTTAAAATAAAACGGAAAGAAATAAGGAGACTAACATAATTTAAACCACTTATTTGGTGCTTAAACCACCTTCAGAAAGTTTTGCCAGCTGTGGTAGAGCGCAACGGAGGCTCCACTGGAATGTAGCAGATGTGTTAAAACTTGGTGTTATTTATTAATATGTTATTAATGTGTTTTTGTGTTCCTCGTCTTGTACGTCGCCGTGTTATTGTGCGTCAACGTCACGTTTATCTGTCCTTAAGTGCGCATATAGTCGAACATTTCTGCTCGACATCGGTAGAAACAAACTTCACAAGTTAAACTCCGCGGACACTGATGAGCTGCAAGATCTCGGCTTGCTCCGGATGCCTACCCATCCTCCGACCCCCACCTCACCACCTCGCCCACAATGGAGGCGCTTCAAGCGGCGCGAGAGGAAGCAGAAGAGGGGTAAGCGCGGGGGTATGCGAACAAGGTTAGCGGCTAACCCCCACAAACCCGCTATCCCCTCCATCGTTCTAGCGAACGTACGCTCGCTAGACAACAAACTGGACTACATCCGTCTACTTCGTTCATCAGGACTGTAAAGGACTGTTGTGCTTTTGTGTTTACGGAAACTGCACATTAGTGAGCAGCAGACAGCCCATCCCGATGCTTTTCTCATCCTGGCAGGGGACTTTAACCATGCAGACCTAAAGAGTGTGTTTCCAAAAATACAACAAGACTTTCCAACACGGGGCAATAACACAATGGACTTTGTTTACACCACACAGAGAGGAGCTTACAAAGCCTTCCCCCTCCCCCACCTTGGTGGACCACTTAACTGTCATGCTAATGCCTGCTTACAGACCGATCGTTAAAGTCACCAAACCGGTTTGCAAGGAGATACAAGTGTGGCCAGAAGGTTCTTCAGAGGCTTTACAAGACTGCTTCAATACCACAGACTGGGATATGTTCAAACAGGCTGCCACTCAAAAGAGCAAGAGCACCAGCCCCAATCATGTACACCTTCTACAGAGGCACTATTGAGAGCATCCTGACCAGCTGCATCACTGTGTGGTTTGGAACCTGCATTGCATCCTGCAGGAAAACACTTCAACGCATAGTGAGAACAGCTGAGAAGATCGTTGGTGTCTCTCTCCCCTCCCTTCAGGACATTTACAGCACACGTCTTACCCGTAAAGCCCTCTGCATAACAGCAGATGCCACCCACCCAATGCACAACTTCTTCAGTCTGCTGCCATCACACACACACACACACACACACACACGCACACACATACACACACACACACACACACACACACACACACACATATTAATTTATATATATTTGGTTGACAATAAATAAATAAAAGAAAGAATTAATTAATGAATCCTACAGTCTGCTTGTGCCTCTATGTTTGTTAGTTACTGGAGACATCCAGTAAGACAGTCAAATATTCAGTCCAAATGCACTGGAGAGACCTGAAACATGTTAATTTTTCCTTATTGGCTATATGACATTTAGATGTTGCATATTATTCTGTGGTCTTAAGGAAAGTGTTAAGTATTTCAGCACATAAGAGCAAATATAGCTTATAGCCCATTTCCTTGCGCTCGGCAGCTTTTCACTAATAAAGCTCTTCATGTAAATTTCAATTTTAAATTTTAGCACGTCATATAAAAACATCGCCCTTGCGCCCTCATTTATGATATCCTGCCGCCGGGCCTGCTAAAGCGAAACTTTATTGTTTGAGAAGAAACAAAAACGGAAACTGTGCATGAAAACCTGGCTGGGAAGACGGCGATAACATGAATTTTCTGTTCTTCAACGAGAAAAAAAAAAATCGCAGACACGACACAATGACAGCGTTAATTATACAACGCAGTGTTTACGATCATATTAACAACTAACATTAATATCAATAACTCCTCTGGCTTTAGACTTTACCTTTTAGAGCTTGTTCTTGTCGGCGCAATATAAGTTTATTGCATGTATAGCTACGAATCAGATTATGAAGAATGATTAGGAGCATGATTTTCCTTTATTTCATCCTTTCCGTAAGGTGTTTTATTTATTTATTTATAATTTTTTTAAATAATGATGACAATATTCACTGTCTAAGCATTCCTCGGTATACTACCAACAAATTACGCCCCTGTACCCAAGTAGCCTACCTAAGTTAATTTACATTTCATGTAAAAAATAAGAAATCAAAAAAGACCAAGGTATTATGCTAAATATCCGTACAAACGAACATGTTTGTTGCTTAACTTTCGTTGATAAAACAACACAATACAGCCTATTATAATGTAGGCTAGTTAAATAGAAATAACTTTAACTGCTTGAAACAGTAAACGTTACATTTTAGAAACTTCACAAATACTTATCAATAATAATATAAGTAGTAACGAAGAACAAAAATATTAGCCTAGGCTTGTAACAACATAAGTCAGATGTTGAAAAAAAACTGCGTCTCTCCGCCTTTTGTTTTCTATTCATATTTTAAATTCTTTGCCAGAAAAACTAACATGTTGACTTTGTTCGGTTTAAGCAGAGACTTATTTGAGATTACAATGTTTCCAGCAGCACTGAAACGGTGTGCCTGTAGCGCATGAAGATACTTTTTCGCAACCGTGGCAAAGAGGGTATCTTGCTCCGCCGCCTGCATTTCTCGGAAACCAGCTCTACATCGCGGAGCGGCGCGTTCTCAACTACCAAATATGCTGCTCCATTTCTCATCAACGTCTACTATTTATCAGTTTCTCTTTTGTATTTGGCCATTTTTGAAAAGGCCTCTCTGCCATACCTGGCTGACTAGCTGGGTATTTGCGTTCAGTAGATGACACCGGAGCTGGCTCCGCATTTCATGGGCTGGGTGACATGACCGCAGCTCTGGAGGTTCGACGTGTTTGTCCATTTAACACTTATTTTTCTAAACAAGCCCAACAAATAGCTTCATCCTAATTATTGATTCGCCTTTCTCGTTCGTCACGAATATAATAAGTAATATAAGTTTTCCAGCGAGGTTCATGGCTGAACTTGAACTTGCTGTATCACGTCTAAGTTAACGTTATATTCACAAATGTATAGGCTACTTGGCAACAAAACAGAAAACGTGTGTTCTAGAGTGATTGTCATCACGGTGACCGTCACAGCCCTTACATATGACATTGCATACATGTTTTATGAGCTATAAAATAAAAGCCTCAGTTTGGTGCGGAGTTATCATTATACCAAAATCAAGAAAATCTTTATTTGTTTGATTCGTAGATTGTAGGCTATTTTAAAAGCTGATATTATATAAGAACTATTAATAACTGTAATTTTCAAAAAAATAAAATAAATAAAATAAAAAAGGGGTTTGTTGGTTGTAGCCCACCCTAAATCATCAACAGCCTGCTTTTTTAAGTTTATAAAGCGGCTCCAGACAGCACAGAGGTGATCTGCATTAGCGCTGGTTAATGTCAACTCTGTGTGAAACTGTGACCAGAAATATCCTTCTTTCAATTTGCTTCTTTGGCAAAATGCGTCTGTAGAAACGTGTGTTTGCATGTGTTACCATCCAAAGAGTTAACAAATATTTGTTGTACATTTAGTGGCCGATCACAAAGCGCACGCCTTTACGTTCCAAAAATGCGCGGCGCACCGCGCTGCCTTTTATGGTAGACAAAAAAAAGAAGCCCTGCACTCTTTTGTATGTCACTAGAAAACGACTGAATCAGCTGGTGTGCGCGAGTCGAGTTGCTGTCGATGTTATAATTGTAATTTTAATAATATTGTGATATTCAAGATCTATAGATACAACTCTGGATAACTTGAAACAGCGACCACAAGTACTCTCCTCCATCTTTAAAAGTTTGCTATACTCACATTGACAACCCAAACCCCGCTGTCACCTCAACAGAAACCCTGCAGTGCTTTCATTTGACTGAACAATGAAACAGAAGTAACACGCTTTTCCGCTCAAACACACAGCACACAACGGCAAAACTTGAAGCGCGCTGACCGAACATAAGATCATGTTTATTACTAAGAAAACTAACTCAAAATTATATTTTAATTGAACACATCTGATCACATAAGGTACGCACAGAAAAGTCTGTTTAGTGTTGTGGAAAGGCAAAGCTGAATATCTGTGGTTAAACTGCCACCCAGCGGTCAAAAGCTGTTGGCGCACCAAGTACCGCTGTCGCCGCGGTATGAATGGCGCCAAAAGGAACACATTGAAGTAGTAACATCTGTATGTGGGATATAGGCTGCTGGATATATGTTACCGCTAGGCGACATCATTAAAAAACATGGAGTTAGCTTCCACTGTTGTGCTGATGAAACACAACTTTATATTTCCTCTCAACATGATAGCTTGTATGAATTTACGAAATTAACAGATTGTATTGCTGATATTAAAAATTGGATGACTAATAACTTCTTATTACTAAATTCAGATAAAACTGAGGTCTTGCTTACTGGACCCAAAAACCTCACACGCAAAAACCTAGAACACTGTCTAACCCTTGATAGATTCTTAGTTCAGTCCTCATCGTCAAAACTTTGGGGGTGATTTTTGATAGTGAACTGTCATTTTAAGGCCAGATTTCAAGCATCTGTAAAACTGCATTTTTTATCTTAAAAATGTTGCCAAATTTCGGCATATGCTATCAATGTCAGATGCGAAAAACTTATTCATGCTTTCATGACCACTCGATTAGATTATTGTAATCTGTTACTAGGCAGTTTCCCTGCAGGCCTATTTAAAAAAAAACTTCAGCTAGTTTAAAATGCAGCTGCTAAAGTGCTTTCTAGAACAAAGAATTCTGATGATTATTCCAGTTCTTTCATCATTGCATTGGCTGTTAAATATTGTATAATAATAAAACTTTTATTGACTACCAACAAAGCCCTGAATGGCTAAGCTCCCCAGTATTTGAGGGAGCACCTGGTGTCTTATACGTCATGTCCACTATGCTTAATTAATTCTGGACAATTGATTATTTCCAGAATTTCAAAATCAACTGTAGGCGGTAGATCTTTCTCATTTCTGGCACCTAAACTCTGGAACAGCCTTCCTAGCACAGTTCAGGAAGCAGACACACTCTGTCATTTTACAACTATATTAACGACACATCTATTTGCATTAGCATATACATAAAATATATATTCTTTGAAATCAATCATTCAAATACTCTAAAGAATTGTTAGTCTGGATTATTTTGGGCAACCGGAGCCGGGAGCACTTCCCTAAAGACATTATAATTTGAACGGCATCTGCACTTATCCCAGCTAGCAAAATTCATGTGGCTCAAATTACATCCGGCCCACATACCGCATGGAATGATGGCACTTTGGCGGTCCACTCCTGTTTGCCAGATCTGGTCCAAAAAAAGCCAAAGCAATACCACATTTTAGCCAGAACTCAACCAAATGAACCAGAACTGACCTTATTCTGGGCCACAGTTTGCTTTTATTCTGGCCCAGATCTGGCCTAGACCTTACACTTGCTGGGTGTGGCAAAGTACAAAAATCCCAGCATGCATTGCAGTATGAATACATCATATAGCTTATTAATGCTACAGTTTTCATTATTTGCTGTTGATTCTGCTGTTTATGTTGACGTTGTTGATTTTATCACTTTTAGTATCCTGTTTGTGATGTTTGTGAGTTTTGTTCATTTTATTAATTGTCACCGTTGTTGATGCTCATACGGTGATTATTGATGTCTCTGTGAGCAGAAGTGCAACCATATATTTTTTTAAGCTTATAAACCTTCATTATTCTGTGGCATGTGTAAGCATGTTATTTCAGTACTTTTAGCAATGGATAAAACATTGAGTAACAACAGTGAATTATAATATTTCATCACAAGTTGTGCTCCACAGGTTTTTTTTTTTTTTTTTTGTGCTGGCTGTAATGAGTAATCTTTCCCAGCAAAGTTCTTAATAGTTACAGCAGCCCAAAAGAAACTGTATGTTTGAGTTTCAGGGCTATAAGCCAAACTAAAGCAAACACTTTTCTCTGTGATGGTGACATAGGTCTATGTGGTCCACATACTGTATGTTTTAAGATAACTGGGGCACATTAGGCTCACTGCCACAGTTGCCAGAGCTAACTGTGCCACATCTTTGCCATAAAAAGCCCATGTATGAATTTGAATCTTTGGCCCCCCTTTGCCATTGCACAGGTGGGCCACTTCAGGCTCACATTCATTTTGTCTGGGCCGAAGGAATACCACCAGTGCCACATAACTGCCTAAAGTGGCACACATTCGTATGCTATCTGGGGTCAGATTAGACATGAGGGAAAATGTCAATGGAACTCCCTCCCGCAAGTAAACAAACCGGCAGACACAAAATGTCACTGCATTTGCTGATGTATCCCTGATCATTGTATACTATATAGTTTGGAAACATCACTTTAGACAAACTATACATTTCGGGAATGAAGCTAGCTGCGGCTGGAAAACAATGTTTGAATGCATTGCAATCAACGAAGGCATTAGGAGGAGGCGTGAATTCATACAGCTAAACTGCGATGGTCATTCTCCGGAAATATTACCAACAATTAATCAGGTAATGTTTTCCTTCTCTCTTTCTCTCTCTGTGTTTAAAACTGTTAGTAAAGTGCTGTCAACAAATATTTTTCCTCCAAACCCCATAAGATGGGACAGCGCATCGGACTACGGCAGCTGGATTAGTTTAAAAGGCGCAACACTTTTTGCAGTTGGGTCTGTTTTAGTTCAGATCATGTTCTCACAACAAACAAACTTCTCCAGGGTTCGTTTGAAAGCATACCGAGCCTATGTGGCCCAGAGAAAATATGGCAAATGTGGCCCAGTTATTTTAAAACATATGTGAGCCCCTTTTGGCGAATATTCAGTGCAGTAAACTCTGGCTAATGCAGCCAATTAGCCTATAGTGGCCCAGAGAAGATATGTCACATGCGACCCAGTTATCTTAAAACAAATGTGGGCCACTTTTGGCAAATATTTGGCACAGTTAGCTCTGGCTAATGTGGCTGTGAGCCGAAAGCAGCCCAGAGAAGATATGGCAAATGTGGACCAATAATCTTAAAACATGTGTGGGCCACATAGACTAAAGTCACTATCATGGAAAAAAAGTGTTTGCTTTAGTTGGGCTCATAGCCCTGAACCTATTAATATAAATTTTCTTTTGAGATGCTGTAACTTTTAAGAACTTTGCTTAAAAAGTTTATTCACTACAGCAAGCAAGCTAAGTAAAAAAAAAAAAACAATAAAATTAAAAACAATAAAATGAAGTGAGGCACAACCTGTGATGAAATAATATAATTCCCTGATGTTATCCAATGTTCAATCCATTATTTGACATAACGTAATAACATGCTTGCACATGCCACAGAATTATGAATATTTATAAACTAAAAAATATATGGTTCAACAGCTGCTAACAGAGACATCAATAATCAGTGTATGAACCTCTAATACGGTGACAATTAACAAAATGAACAAAACTCACAAACATCCCAAACAGGATACTAAAAGTGATGAAATCAACAACGTCAACATAAACAGCAGAATCAAAAGCAAATAATGAAAACTGTAGCATCAATAAGCTATATAATGTATTCATACTGCAATGCATGCTGGGATTTTTGTACTTTGCCACACCCAGCAAGTGTCTGTTGTAGGCCAGATCTGACAAAGAATAAAAGCAAACTGTGGCCCAGAATAGGGTCACTTCTGCACTGTAAAAAAACTGTAAAATTTACAGAAAAATACTGGCAGCTATGGTTGCCAGAACTTTTTTTGTAAAAAAATACAGAATTTTTCTGTAAAATTGTTTTTACAGAAAAATGTTGTATTTTTTAACAAGAGAATATTCAATAACTGATGCAATGATCATTTACAAACCTTTGAGTTAATTATTTATATTTGCAGAAAGCAACTACGTTTTAATTGGCATTTACTGGCATTAAAATCAACATTTTAAATGTCTAAGTAATATATCTGAGCATATTGAGAACCATCGTACATCAGTTCACTACAAAAACTTTTTAAATAAAGTCATTAAATGCATTATTGTGTTTATGTGTGACTAATTAACAAACAGACTTTCACTGCATTAGTAACTACACAGTTACCTTTAAACAAAAGAAGATGCAGCGTAACATCAGATTCACTGAGTTCATCTTGGACTTGCACACAGACGCTAATATCCTCCACAATGGTGAAACAAAAATGTTTTGTATTTTGCTGTTGTATTTCCTGAAGTGTGATGAGATTAACTATCATATCAAAGCCACCTTTGCATTCTTGTTGAATAACATCTTAAGCGCAAGAATTGAATAAATACATAAATGAAACCACTGGATCTTCAGCAATCAATTACAATTTAACAGATCTAAATACAGCAATAATTACGACCACGTATGAACCGTGGCAGAACTTGAAAACACACAGATGTCAACAATTAGTCTTTGAATCTCAATAATGGTGACAAACAAAAAATAACAATCAAATAAAAAAACAACCCAAAACAATACAAAAAAATCTAATGAAATACACCCCAAAAACAAAATAAATTAAAGGCAAAGAAAGAAACGTTAAGAGCATAAAGCTGCATAATTTATTCATGCTGCAATGCATGCTGGGACCTTTTTTTTGTACTATGCTGGCACCCAGCATGCATTGCAGCGTGAATGAATAAGCTACGGTCACACTGGGCTTTGTGTGTGCGAAATTCTGTTGTGTGGTGCTGCGAAAAGGGGCGGGATTAAACAAGATGATTAGACATTTAAAAAAGCGAGCGATTGCAGGTCCTGTTTTGATCCTCGATTGGTCTCACGCAGTCAAGTGATGCGGTTTCGCAGGTCAGAGTTCACCAAGCTTGAACTTTGCACCACAGCGAACTGCGAAACTTAACGCATGACCCCGCGTTTCCGGTCTGACGAATTCGCGTGCGTATGAATGGAAGTCTATGGGAGGAAAAGCCCAGTGTGACCGCAGCTTTTTTTTTTAGCAACCATGGTTGAGGTTTATATCCTGATTCTTGATGTCTGTGTGTCTAAGAAGAGTTGCTAAAGCGCTCTAGGTTTTCGGAATGAAACTCTAATGATTAATTCTATCATAATTGTTTGTTGACCCTTCTGGAACCTATACTACTGTCCCAGATAACATCACATTAATATAATTAATTACAACTTTTTTTAGTGACTTATTAAAATCAATTCTGTAATAAGTACATGAAAGTTTTCATCGCTTGTCTTTCTGTAACTGATATGATTCAGAAATAGTTATACCAACCAGAGAAACATTTGAACAAAAGCGTAAATATTTAAGAGCTCAACTAATGCAGCCTCTGATCTCCATGATGGCGAGGTCAAATCAAACATTTTCAATAAAAATATAAACCTCTGTTATCAAATATTCTTGCAGATATGAAAGAATTGAATCAAACTGTAATCAGTGAAGCTGCTAATGCTGTTATTTAATGGAGTTGTTTAATTCTCTGTTTTAATTCAGTTGGTTGGGTGTGAGGCTGTGTCTGTAGTTTTATTTCTTGTTCTTTCCTTCAGTGATTGTGCTTGTTAACAGCTATTTTCTGTATTTTGTACTGAAATGAGCTGTTAATCATTTAACAGGTTTTCACTGTAGATTGTTAAGACTTTTACTGTTAAAATCACAGACATTTTTTACAGTGTGGTTCATTTGGTTGAATAGTGGCTGATATGTGGTATTGCTTAAGCTTAATTTACCAAGACAAGATGGCAGCGCGTACACATCGCGAGGCCCGGCGTCTCTCCAGTTTTTGCAGTTTTGTAGTATTATTCCTGCTCCTTTCGGTCTGTTTGTGCAGAACAGTAGTGTCTTTACATCATACACCCGACACGAGATCTTGGATATTGGTTTGTGCAATACGAACAGTTTTATCAGCAATCTTCGACTCATCCCTGAGATCGGCAGAACACCCGAGGTTGAGCGCCCTGCCCGGCCGGGCGGAAGTGCTCAAAGGCGGAGTCGAGACCGTAAACAAAGACGGGGGAAGCGCGGCGGGCTAAGAGCTAAGCTAAAGCTCTGCACACCGGCTCTCTTTACCCAGCATCTTTCTCGCCAATGTACGGTCACTGGTGAACAAAATGGATGAGATTTGACTGCGCATCAACCACAGAAAATATTATAGAACTGTAATGTCATGATTTTCAAAGAAACAAGGCTAAACAGCGGGATACCGGACAACGCAGTATCTTTAACTAAGCATGACACATTCCAAACAGAACGGCAGATGACTCCGATAAGACCAGAGATGGAGGACCCCTCAATTATAAAAAGTTTTTTGGAATCTCTAGATTTATCATCAGTAGGAGTGAAACAAAACAAATCGTTAACACAAGAAATTACAGAAACAGAAATTGATAATGCAATATCAAACTTAAAAACAAAGTACCGGGAGGGGATGGATACCCAGCAGAGTGGTATAAAACCTTTAAGGAATTTCTGAAACCCATGCTTCTAAAATGTTTTAACCATATTCTTAGGGGAGGGGGAACTCCAGTTTCCTGGAAACAAGCTATTATATCCGTAATACCAAAGGCTGGAAAAGATAGGACAGAATGCGGCTCATACAGACCTATTTCAGTTTTAAATATAGATTACAGAATATACGTATCAATAATAGCAAAAAGATTAGAGAATATAGTTCCTGAACTAATTGATACTGACCAAACAGGATTTGTTAAAAATAGGCAGACACACGATAATGTAAGACATGCTTTATTTTTACTTGAGAACATGAGTAAGAATAATTACAAATCTTTGGCAATTAGCCTTGATGCTGAAAAAGCTTTCGATTCGGTGCGATGGGAATATTTGTACCTGGTACTGGAACGCTTTGGCTTTAATAAAGAAGTTATAGGAAGTCTTAAACCATTATATCATTTACCAACAGCCCCGATTAAAATAAATGGTAATGTCTACAGCTCAATTACACTGGAGCGGGGATGTCCCACACTTTTTGCTCTATTCATAGAGCCATTAGCTCAGGCTATCAGAGAACATACGGAAATTTTAGGCATTCCAATGGAAAAAACAGAACATAAAATATGTCTGTATGCGGACGACGTCCTTGTGACTATCTCCGACCCAGATTCTAGTTTACCTAAACTTATGTCTTGCCTTGAACAATTTGGTTGGTATTCGGGATATAAACTAAATTTACACAAAACTCAATGCCTTTCTTTTAATTATTTACCACAGGAAAACATGTAATAAATATAATTTTAAGTGGAAAACAAAGAATATTAAATATCTAGGGATTACTATACCTAAAAATTTGACTAAAATGTATACAACTAACTATGGCCCTATGACAAAGGAGATAAGAGCAGACCTGGATAGTTGGACACCCCTACCTTTAAGTTTATATAACCGAATCGAAATTATAAAGATGAATGTTCTGCCGCGACTGCTGTTTCTTTTCCAATCTCTACCTATAGAAATACCAAAAAAACAATTTAATGATTGGAATCAAATGATTTCGAGATTTATATGGAAAAATCTGAAACCCAGAGTGAGACTTAAAACACTACAATTAACAAAGGAAAGGGGAGGATTGTCTCTTCCGTGTTTGGAGGATTATTATAAAGCAGCACAACTAAAAAACCTAGTCAGCTGGTGTATAGATGATTATGATGCAAAATGGAAAGAAATAGAATTTAATCAGTTGGACTTTCCCCTTCCTTGTTTATTAGAGGACAAAATGACTTTGACTATGCACTCCAACAAATTAAGCACTTGGATATTGGTTCCTCTTAATATTTGGTTTAAAGAGTGCAAAACCCTAAAGTTGGAGAGACATGCACAGCTGTTAAGATGGGTGGCATATGATAGAGACTTTAAACCCTCTCAGATGGACGCACGGTTTAAACAATGGATTTGGAACGGCATTAAGCTATGGTCACACCAGCGTTTGTGTGTGCGAAATTCTGTCGTACTGCGCTGCGAAAAGGGGCGGGATCAAACAAGCTTATTAGACATTTAAAAAAGCGAGCGATTGCTCCATGTTTTACATTTTTGCCCAGAGAGGTCCTGTTTTGATCCTCAATTGCTCTCACGCAGTCAAGTGATGCGATTTAGCAGGTTAGAGTTCACTAAGCTTGAACTTTGCACCGCACCAACTTGCGAAACTCGACGCATGACCCCGCGTTTCCGGTCTGACGCATTCGCGTGCGTATAAATGGAAGTCTATGGAAGGAAAAGTCAAGTGTGACCGCACCTTTACTTCGTGAAGTTTTCAAACTAATTTCGAGAGGAGCACGTGATATGATTGACTGCAGCTGGCCACTCATCTACATTCACTAGTTAGCCAATCAGATCCCTACTGAAAAATCCAGCTTAAACCAGCCTAGGCTGGTTGGCTGGTTTTAGCTGGTTGACCAGCCTGGTTTTAGAGGGGTTTTGGCCATTTCCAGGCTGGTTTCCAGCCATTTCCAGCCTGGTCTTAGCTGGTCAGGCTGGAAAATGACCAGCTAAAACCAGCTTGACCACCTAGCCAGGCTGGGAGCCCAGCCAAAACCAGCTATGTCCATCTTAAACCAGGCTGGTCAAGCTGGTTTTAGCTGGATTTAGCTGGTCATTTTCCAGCCTGACCAGCTAAGACCAGGCTGGAAAAGGCTGGTAACCAGCCTGGAAATGGCCAAAACCCCTCTAAAACCAGGCTGGTCAACCAGCTAAAACCAGTCAACCAGCCTAGGCTGGTTTAAGCTGGATTTTTCAGCAGGGATTAACCCCAACTCACTATAAGTAGCCTAGCTAGAACTACTCTCTTATCTTCGTTTTCCGAAGAAACCCCCCCATCTCCTCCTCCTTTCTACCTCTTACCACGGGGAGCTCTCGAGAACCACCTGATCTCGTACTCCCCGCATATGCTCTATGGACCAGGCAGGAGCCCTGGGCTCACCTATCTCCGAGCTCAGGGTTCTCTCCTGGGACAGCAGGCCAAACCTGCTAACAGTTGTCAAACAATATCTAAGTGTGAACTCTTGAAATACTGTACAATTTCATCTAAGACAGATTTAGATAGCTTTCAAAGTTTAATTTATACATATAACTTAGAGAAACAGGATTTCTATAGATATTTACAGCTTAGAACTCACTTTAATAAAAACATTAAAAATAAGGAGTGAAGTGACCTGAGTCTCATTAACATTTTTGTTGCTGCATATAAAGGTAGTACTCATAAGAAACTAGTATCAAGAATATATGCATGCATACAGTCTGCCAAGTCTCTCTCCACCTTATATTTTAAAGAGAAATGGGAGAAGGAGGCGAACATATTTCTGTCAGAAGAAGATTGGACAAATATTTGTAAAACACAACATACTACCTCCAGTTCTGGTCAATGGAGAGAATTCTCATGGAAAAATATGATTAGATTCTTTATTACTCCAAAAAGGAAATACTCACAGAATGGTAACTTAGATTCTGCACGTTGCTGGAGACGATGTAACAATTTTATGGCTGATTATTATCATATATTCTGGAATTGTCCAGCAATCCAATCTTATTGGTTAATGGTGGTCACTGAAATTGAATCAATACTGGGTTTTGAGATTGATCATAGCTTTGGTACTATATATTTAGGAAACATACAAACCGATTTTAATGCACAAGACAAATACCTTCTCAAAATACTATTAGTTGCTAGTAAAAAAGCAATAACCAAGAAATGGTTGGAAGAGATTCCACCAACAAAGGATGAGTGGATAACGATTGTAGATAATATGTTTGAAATGGAGAAACTCACCTTTTCTTTAAGACTAAAAATGGATAAATGTTATAAAAATTGGTCAAAATGGTTTATATATAAGAATACAGGAAATATATAACTTGCTAGCAAATGCTTTGCAATGAGTGCGAACTCCCCTCCTCTCCTTATTTATATTTATTTATATTTTTTATTTTTATTATTACTTATAATTTTTTTTAATATATGTACATATATATGTATATTGTATATGTAAAATATTTTGTTTGGACCGCACATTACAGACTGTAAAAGACTGAATCATATGGACTTGAAGGAAACTATGTTGGTGTTTATGCTTATAATACAGTACCTTTTACGGGCGGGTTAGGGTGGGGGGCTAATGGGAGAGTAACCTGTACTATAAAAACAACTGTATAAGAAGAATGTAATAGTTGTATGTGATGCCTCTGGTGATCTGTTTGTTCCGTTATGTTAAAACGAATAAAAAACAAAAGTTTAAAAAAAAAGACCAGAGATGGAGGATTATGCATTTATATTAACAAAGCTTGATGCACACTCTGTCGTCGTTGGGAGACATTGCTCTGTTAACCTGGAATTTTTAATGGTTAAATGTAGACTGTACTCAACTCCTCAGCAGCTTCTCCTGCTGCTGCTGCTCTGTACTACTCCCCTCTAGAGAGTTTTGGGGCGATAGGTTTTTAACCATTAATGTTTTCTGTCACTAAAACCATTGTACAGGGACAGGCTCTACAATGGTTTAAGTCATATTTATCTGACCGCTACCAGTTTGTGAATATCAATTGACAGCCTTCACAAGTCAGCCCAGTAAAGTATGGGGTGCCTCAAGGATCAGTTTTAGGCCCTTTGCAGTTTACAATATACATGCTCCCCCTGGGAGACATTATCAGAAGACATGAGATCAGCTTTCACTGCTATGCAGATGATACTCAATTATATATTTCAACTAAACCTGACGAGATGTCTAAACTGTCTAAGCTAACTGACTGTATTAAAGATGGTAAAGATTGGATGACCAACAATTTTCTTCTCTTAAACTCAGACAAAACATAATTATTACTTATTGGGCCTAAATCCTGTACACAGCAGATCTCACAACTCGACCTACAATTAGAGGGCTACAAAGTTAGCATTAGCTATACTATAACATATCTGGGTGTTATATTAGACAGAAACTTAACTTTTGAAAATCATATATCCCATGTCACAAAAACTGACTTCTTTCATCTGAGAAATATCGCTAAGTTACGAAGTATGCTATCCATCTCAGATGCAGAAAAGCTAGTCCATGCTTTTATGACTTCTAGGCTGGACTACTATAACGCTCTGTTTGCTTGATGCCCAGCATCCTCTATTAACAAACTTCAATTAGTACAAAATTAGCTTTAAATAATCTAGCTCCTGTTTATCTAACCAACCTTCTGTCTTGCTACAATCCAACTCGCCCTTTAAGATCTCAAAACTCAAGGCTTCTGGTAGTACCTAGAATAGCAAGGTTGAGAAAAGGAGGAAGTAAAAAGAAAATTGATTGGAACAAAAAACCTGATTTGGTGGATGGTGGGTCTTTCCAGCCAGCTTTTGAAAACGGTCCATTTGGGGCACCAATGGCACAGTTGGATGAGTGAGAATTAGCGTGGCTGGTAGTGTCGACGCTCACCGGTGTACTTGATAAGACCCAGGCCCCAGCCCGCCAAGCCATTCCCGACGGGAGACCCCTTTTCTGGGATGTCCCGCGCCTGGAGGTGCCTGTCCGGTGCTGATTGTCTCTGACCTGCCATCAGGAATTTGGAGAAGGTGAAGAAATGTGGACTTAGGTTTTGGCGGCTTTGCGTTTGAAGGAACCAGGGGGTCAATGGCGAGGCTGGCTGCCCGCAAAAGTGCCCCGATCCCGGCCAGCGCCGTTGGCATTGGGGGCCTGGGGGTCCCGCCTCAACCAAGCGGTTCAGTCATCAAAAGCTTGACCGCAAAAGTGCCCCGATCCCGGCCAGCGCCGTTGGCATTGAGGGCCTGAGGGTCCCTCCTCAACCAAGCAGTTCAGTCATCAAAAGCTTTCCCGCAAAAGTGCCTCGATCCCGGCCAGCGCCGTTGGCATTGGGGGCATGGGGGTCCCGCCTCAACCAAGCGGTTCAGACAGTAAAGGCTTGCCCAAAGACAGTGCCCCGATCCAGGCCAGCGCCGTTGGCCTTGGGGGGTGGGGGTCCTGCCTCTATCAAGCGGTTCAGACATTGAAAGCTTGCCCAAAGACAGTACCCCGATCCCAGCCAGCGCCATTGGCATTGGGGGCATGGGGATCCCCGCCTCAACCAAGCGGTTCAGTCATTAAAGACTTGCCCAAAGACAGTGACCCGATCCAGGCCAGCGCTGTTGGCCTTGGGGGGTGGGGATCCTGCCTCAACCAAACTGTTCAGACATTAAAACCTCGCCCAAAGACAGTGCCCCGATCCAGGCCAGCGCTGTTGGCCTTGGGGGGGGTGGGGGTCCCGCCTCTACCAAGCGGTTCAGACATTGAAGGCTTGCCCAAAGACAGTGCCTCGGTCCAGGCTAGCGCTGTTGGCATTGGGGACTGGGGATCCCGCCTGTACCAAGCGGTTCAGACATTGAAGGCTTGCCCAAAGACAGTGCCCCGATCCAGGCCATAACTGTTGGCCTTGGGGGGTGGAGATCCCGCTTCAAGCAAGCGGTTCAGACACTAAAGCCTCGCCCAAAGTCAGTGCCCGATCCAGGCCAGCGCTGTTGGCCTTGGGGCAGTGGGTGTCCCGCCTCAACCAAGCGGTTCAATCATTAAAGACTCGCTCAAAGACAGTGCCCCGATCCCGGCTAGCGCTGTTGGCCTTGGTGGGGGTGGGGTTAGTGACTAATCTCCGACACTGGAGGAAGACAAACTTAATACCCCCATATTGAATGCCCCTGAAACTACCTGCCGCTGGTGCACCCCAACCACCTCAACAAATTGAGCACTGCCCCGAGTGGTAGAACTGGGAAAGCCTGGTGCACCCGAGCTATCTACCACAGTACGCCAGGGTGGTACCCCACATCCAGATGGGTCACCAACGGCACGTCTGCCTAGCGAGTGCCACTGACTAAGTCAATGTTCTTGGCTTAAGTTTGGGGTGCCCGGGCACTGCTGGTGAGCAGGTGTCAAACTAGAAGACCCTTTGAACCCGGTGCTTGCCCCGGAAGGGGTGTGGGTCATCGGGGACAGGGGGTGGCAGTGGTGGCCCTGGGTGTCAGGGGCTCCAGCCCCTCTGACGTGAGCGCCTGCCCCCCGGACAGGGTGTGGGTCATCGGGGACAGGGGGTGGCAGTGGTGGCCCTGGGTGTCAGGGGCTCCAGCCCCTCTAATGTGTGCGCCTGCCCCCCGGACAGGGTGTGGGTCATCGGGGACAGGGGGTGGCAGTGGTGGCCCTGGGTGTCAGCATCAGCATTTGGGATGATGGTTGGTCTTTCCAGCGAGCTTTTGAAACCAGTTCATTTGGGGCCATGAGGAAGAAGGATGGTCTCCGGAACGGCCGGTGGCGAGGGCTTGGCAATGCTAACCAGTGTACTTGATTAGACCCAGACCCTAGCCCGCCAAGTCATGCCCGACGGGAGACCCCTTTTCCGGGACGACCAGCGCCTGGAGGTGCGTGTCCGGCGCTGATTGTCTCTAACCCCCAATCAAGAATTTGGGGAAGGCAAAGAAATGTGGACTTAGGTTCTGACGGTTTCGCGGCAGGGAAAAAGTGGACTTAGGTTTTGACCGTTTCGCGCCTGGACCAAGTATGCTGATCGATAGGAGCTCGTTTGACGCCCCATGGGTTAGGCCCCCGCCCGGCACCCTTTCAACATTGGTGGATCGGCCCCTATGGATGTGGTTGGTTCCTCCCTGCCTGGGGCGTGCTTTGAGGGAGGCGTGGGGGGGGTGTTCCTACGCACACATCCCCCCCCCCTTTCCCGCCTCTATCTGTGGGAGAAAAAACTCAAATGGCCCGTCTGGTTTTGACCAAGAGCATGTCCGCCGCTCTGCCCGCCAGCCCGCCCGCCTGACCCCCTGTGCTTCCCCCCCGCTGATTCTCAGTCCGCGCCCCCCTCGCCCTGGACAAGGGCTGGGGGTGGTTGGTGGGCTCGGTAGTGTCTCCAGCGTGGTGAATTGAGCCCAGGGGCCGCGTGGGATACGGGCTGGCGCCAGCTCCAGCCCCTGTGTGTGCGCGTGAACAGTGCTGCGTCTCCCGCCCGTCCGGAAGCCCGCCCACCCCTTCGGGTTTATCCTTGCCTGCCCTCGGCGGTCCCCCCCCTACCCCTCTCCCCCGGAGGTGTGTGGGGGTGGGTGGTGGTAGCGGAGGGTGGCCGCTAGTAGTCTCTGGCGAGGTGAAACAAGCCGGGGTTACTGGTGTCCGGGCTTACGGTCTGGCTCCCCCTTTTTGATGGTTGTGGTTCGGCGGGGCTCATGCCATCCCTTTGTGGGGGCAGAAAAGGGAACTATAATAAGCTAATGCAAAAAGCCCCAGCGGCTGGCGCAGTCCAAGCTGCCCAAAACGTTGCGTTTTCGGCGGGGCTCATGCCATCCCTTTGTGGGGGCAGAGAAGAGAACTTATAAAAAGCTTATGCAAAAAGCCCCTGCGGGCTGGCATAGTCCAAGCTGCCCAAAACCGTGCATGTTCGCCGAGCTTTTGCTGGCGCTCGCCGCTGGCCGTGTGGATACGCGGAAGACGGCGTGCCCGGCTGCCGGAGGATGCTGGCCCGCCTAGACAGATACCTGAAGCAGCAGGCTGAGCTCTCCGTCTCGGCCAGGAAGGAGGCCATGGTCCGAGCGAAGCATCAGTAAGTGGCTCGAGAGTTGCGGTGGTTGCAGTGCACTCAACCGACGGTACCCATGGTGTCTCCGCTGGCGTCGTCCTCCAAAGAATGGAAATCAGACGACCCGGAAGCCGAACGTCCATGCGCCGACCCCCGCTGCAGGCTCGCAACGGCACGCATACAGGCCCAGCTCTCAGAGCTCCGCAAGCAAGTGGACGAGGTGAGGTCCTCCCAGCTCAAATTCACCCGCCTCTATCGAGAGTTGAGGAGGGGGGGAAGAGGGGAGGAAGTGCAGGCGGGCAAGGCCGTGTCCTGCCCCGCTGGCACCATCCCCCGACCCCGCCCCCGGGTGAGGGGCGGCCCGAGATCTCCGGGCCTGTGGAAGCCTACGATCCAACAAAGTACCCGGTCCACGCCCGCGCCTTGAGTTGAGTATGGTTATGGCACTTTTCTGTTGGGCTGGTGGTGGGGGTATGTCGTCTAGGCTGACTTTTGACTTTCGCCCCGTTCTGCAGACTTGCTTTTGGAAGTGTTCGAGAGTTTCCAATTGGGGAAGCGAGCCCACCGCCCGTCTGCGGAACAACGTCGCCTCCAAACTGGCTAGGGTCAAGACATTCCTAGGCTTCATGGCGAAAGGCCATGCAGACCCAGAAACCTTGTCCTTCTTCAACCAACCATCGCGCATCCGAGCCTGGTCTGCCCTGCTAGGCCAAACGAGCATGGCCGAACCCACGAGGCAGCACTACCTGAAGAACCTCGCGCAGTTCCTAGATTATCTCTCCAAAACCCCGCCGGCCTCCTGCCCACCTCTCCAGTACCACCCTGGTGCTGGTTCGCAGGGAGCTTCGAGTTCTCATTCGCGGCATATGCCGCCGCGTTGAGGTACACGAGGTAAGAATCAAGCAGACCAAAGAAGGCAGATTCATCTCCAAATCCACCCTGCTACGCTGTCACCGGACGGCTGGGAGAAAAATACCTGCCCTTCTAGGTGAGTGTTCGGTCCCGCCGGTCTGCGTTTCCACCACTTGTGGAAACGCTGACCTTCTCTCCGTTCTTCCCTCTTCTGCTCCGGGGCACCAGCGGCTCTCGGTCAAACGAGCCACGTCAGCGTACCCCCCCCCTTAATGGGGTACGCTGATGTGGCTCGTTTGACCGAGAGCCTCTGGTGCCCCGGAGCAGAGATTATCTTTTTGCCTTGGGGCACCAGCGGCTATCACTAATTTTAAACCGTTGGTGGTGTAACAAGGTTTGTTGGAAAAGTCTAACCCCTAACTTCCTTCCGTCAGAGGGCCTCGAGTCCAGCCCAGACACCAGGCAGCAGTGGCGCTTCTATGGTTTTCTGACCGGCTATCTGACCTGCATCACGGGCCATCGCTGTGGGGTCTTCCAGAAACTGACCATCCAGGAGGTTGAAGAGGCCTCCAGGAGCCCGGACGTGTCCGCCTATGTCATTAACGTGAGTGGAACTTTGCGGGTGGGGGCCACCAGTGGTAGGCGCTCACTCATCTTCTATATGTTTTTCCCCAGATCACCACGGATAAGACAAACCGAGCCTTCGGCGCGGCCAAGTTGTCTCTCAACAAGGAAGAATACAGCTGGTTCCGGAGGTTCTTGCAGCTGCGGGCTAGCCTCCCCGGGGGGAGCCAGGCCTCCTATTTTTTTTTTACTTCCAGACCCAGTCCCTGTCGAACCCTGAACAAATATTTTCAATCTGCGTGGACCAGCATGGGGCTTCCCGGCAAGCCCACCTTCACTGACGTCCGAACTGCCATTGCGGCATAGAGTATCTATGCCAGTGCCCCCCCGCTGACCCCCATGACTGCCAGCGGCTTTGACCCCAAAAAGTCTCTGTCTGTCTGTCTCTGACGCAGGCAAAGAATTCACATTATTCCGAGGATCGCAGGAAGGTTGCGCAATTCATGTGCCACGACACCTCAACCTCAGAAGTTCTACGCGCTTCACCTCGGCCCTCTCCAAGCACGTGAGCGCCGCAGACTCTTCGAGAGGGCCTTGGTGGAGGAGGAGGAGGAGGAGGCAGCGGGCTGAGAACGCCACTCAAGCAAGGGGTGCAAGAGGACAGAGAGTCCCGGGTCACCCCTGGTAAATCAGTTCCTTTTTGGCATGGATCTCAACAGAGGGACGTGTGGTGTTAGCTAACTGGCCTTTTCTCTTTTTCAGGAGGGAACTAGCAGGAGGATGCTTCCATGGCCGCCTTCAAAGGGGAAACGCCCCCTCGAAGCAACAGAAGACTCTGAATCTTCCTGAATAAATATTTAACAATAAAGGTCATATGGTGTTCAGTGTCTTTATTATTCCTCTATCTGTGCGGTAAAAAATAGCTTCGATGGGGACAAATGATTCCTATCTCCTGTGTTAAAAGTGTTGCGTGGGATGGCCGCGTCCAGGTTCAGCCTTTGCTAAGTCCCAATTGGGACAAATGATTCCTGTCTCCTGTGGTAAAAGTGTCACGTGGGACGCCCGCGTCCAGGTTCAGCCTTGGTTGAAAGCCCATCGGGACAAATGATCCCTTTTTCAACACAAAGAGGTTCCAGGCTGGACGAAACTCTCCAGGTCTGCGCCGGCGTTGAATGGCCATATGGCCCATGGTCCAACTCTGGGTTTTTGCAGGCGTCTCCCGGGACGGCTCGGTCCTTTGGGCTGCATAAAGAGGTCGGAGGAGGGATGCCCAAAAGCGGGGGTTAACTTCTGTGAGGTAGAGCCTTCTCATTTATGGTTCCTAAACTCTGGAATAGCCTTCCTGATAGCGTGCGAGGCTCAGACACACTCTCCCAATTCAAAACTAGATTAAATACCTATCTGTTTAGTCAGCATACACTCAGTGCACCACTTAGCGGGTTTCCACACAGGTTTCTGCATCTTGTTTATATACACTATGAACAGCGGCTACGCTAATTATTCTCTTTATTCTCCATTTCCACCTGGTGATTTACTCTCCCCGAGGCCCTCAGACTATGCAGAGTCACTGATTCGATCCAAGACCCAACGACGAGATGATCCCAAGGTTTCCATAACCTGAACCAGGCCATATCCTGAGCAGCTACTGTGGTGCTAGGGATGTGCACAATGATTCGACTAATCGAACACATCAGCGATGATCGAGCATGAAAACGATGATTGATTTGCTCTAAATTAAATTCCTTTTATTCTTTCTGATTGCTTATGCTGGTATTTGGGTGGTAGTTTGATATTTGATTGGTTATGGCTGCAGGGAGTTGCGGTCCAAAAGCGCCACGTCACGCCACTGCCCACACAGCGTCATGTTTCTATCAGGGTACACAGCGGTGCCCAACCACGACGGACACTTCATATTTCTGCCGCGTCACAGAGCGCCGTCTGAATAGTTTCATTTTAAATACCATGCGAATGTGCCCGTCTGGTGTGTGATAGTTTCAGCTGTCATGTGCGTGCTGTGTCTCGACACTCTTTCCGGCGAGGACTACAGCGGGTGACACCAAAATCGAAAGCTACTTCAGGGAGCCATGCATCTCTCTAAACCCAGATCTTTTGTTGTGGTGCAAAGTAAATGAGTCTCGATTTGCAAGGCTAAGCACCCTTGCCCAGTGGTACCTGGCTGCTCCTGCAACTTCTGTGCCTGCTGAGCGCTTTTTTTCCACCCTTGGTCTAATTGTAAATAGACTTCGCGCTCAGCTTTCATGAGAGCATGTAGAGCTGATCTTTTTAGAATAAAAATATGTAATCCTTCCTTATGTTAAGTTTTATTAGTCGTGCTTTGTAAAATATTCAGGCTGTTTTTGTTTTAAGTTTAAACAGCATAGTTAAATTAGGCCGCCTTTAGTTTATTTACCTCCACCAACTGATAATTTTGAAAGAAATGTTATTTTACCTAATCTTTAAGTTTTATAGCTGTGGTAAAAAAATATTCAGGCTATTTTTATTTTAAGTTTACGCAGCCAAATTATGCTAGCTTCTAATTTTAGTTAGGCTATGTGCTACTTAACAGTTGTTTGGTGAAGTTTTGGTGAAACTTATATTTGCGAACCTTTTACAAAAAAAAACAAAGCAATAAAAAAAACTTTTTTGATCCACATCTGTTGTGATGCTGCTGAAGTAAAATATTGTTTTGGTAAAAATGTCAGTTAAATAAAATAACTGAAATGCAGAGTAGCATGTGTGTTTCTTATTGTTGTTGTCTACAATACAGAAAAGGGTAAGTTATAGTTTTAAAAACGGATCCAAAATATTTATAGAAATAATAAGACACATATTGAAGGGGATAATACTGTAAAATCACTTTGGTTTCTTTTTTTCTGCGGGGCTTCAGTTGCCCTTGTTTTAAAGCGCCCTGTAAACAGGAGAACCGCGTCCACTTTCTGGTTGGCATGTAGCTCAAGCTCACATGCATTTTGTGTAGATAAACACAATTTGTAATATTTTCATATTGTGTTTCTAGGCTTCATGATTAATTTTATTTACAATGCGTCATATAGAAAACCTACATGCATCACCTCAGTGGCGGTTGTAGTTTAAATGGCACCCTGGGCGAACCACCTGCTTTTAGAAATTTACTTAGAAATAAATAATAAAAATGATAATAACTATTATGATTAATATTATGAAATTATTATTCTAAATATATAATAACAGAAATCAATCCTACTTGTAACCTAACTGAAAAAAATGTAAAGACACAATTCGAGTGATGAGCTAAGATATCTTAAGAAATCTTTTGCTTGAATATTAAAGACAATTCTAAAGAATTCTATAGAAAAGATAAAAAATATCTTTTATGTAATTATCTGTGGTCTTAGACCCCACTCATGGCTGAGAATTAATGTTATTAAGTCTTACCTCCCTGTTTCATC
Organism: Danio aesculapii; assembly: GCF_903798145.1. Classification (NCBI taxonomy): domain Eukaryota; kingdom Metazoa; phylum Chordata; class Actinopteri; order Cypriniformes; family Danionidae; genus Danio; species Danio aesculapii. Next base: position 33,135,946 of record NC_079457.1, read on the forward strand.
ATCTCTCCTTTCTGCTTCATAGCCATATCATCAAAACAAGATCATCATCATAACTTTAGCTTTGTCGACTTGCAAAGCTCGCTGTGTAGCGACACCTCTGCATAAAAGGCACTCCGGTATCACAGTACATAAGCGGTGTGTATTTTATCGACATGCATGTAAACAACCGGTATTCACAGCGGGAGCAGAGCAGCGGCAGCGCGTGAGGCGCACGGGAATGGTTTTCTGAGCGCATGATTACGGCTGGCGGTGCGCACAGCATTTTTTGAGACTTAAGCGAACAGTGCGCGGCGCCGCGTTTGATTTGAGTTGAATATGAAACACTTTGAAGAGATTTGTCTAAAACGGAACGACTGTACAGACATCTTTATGATCCGTGATCATAGAAATAACCTAATGATCAATAATTCTTTGCTATAAATTGCAACATCCGTGGGAAAGGAGAAATTCTTTGTTAAAAGTTTTGGAAAAACCTGAAGCATAAGTTTGTTAAAACCAAAAGAGGCCATAGCAAAAGTGGAGACCCGGAAACACAATTAAAGAAATATGTTTTTCCACCATTCAACACTGATTTATATATTTATATATTTTCTGCGCGCGATTTTAGTTTGCCTTCATCCCCATTGTTTCGGTTGCGCATAGAGAATAACAAACTTGCGCATGCAAAATACGTCAAATGTGAATGGCCTCTTTATTTGAGGATTACTACTTTAAATTAATACACTTGCATAAAGTAAACCATATCTCACAGCTTTTACTTGTCCATGCGTAATTATGCCACTGCTCACACTTCTTTAAATGTTTACTGTGTTAACCAGTATTGATGGTGATTTTTTTTAACCCAACAGCATTGATTTAATTGTTTTCTGAATCCTGTCATAGTTTTATCAACGCCCTTTTTAACAGGGCTTTAAATAAATATAAATATTTTACATTGAATGTTATTTAATTGTGGCTATGCACACACACCCGGCATCTTGCTTAAGCTCCACCCCCCGATTAATCGATTAATCGTTTGTCAAACCTGTGGATTAAAGCAAAATAAAGAATGGCCAGAAATGCCCATGCCTAGTCATGGAGGAGTGGAGAACATGAGACTGATTCCTGTGATGCTCCAGGGACAGACGAGTCTTCGCTGAGGCCAGCTTCCAGCCTCCGCCGCTGAGACTGCAGCTCTGCACATGACATTTGGCCAGCGAAAAAAAAATTAAAATGCTCGTGCCCAGCTGAGTCTGATTTCTCTCAAGGTTTTTTTCTTCACTTCGCCAATTGGTGAAGTTTTTTCCTTCTCCACTGTCGCCACTGGCTTGCATGGTTTGGGACCTGTAGAGCTGCAAATCGTTGGATTTGCTCTTCAGTACTTGGACTCTCAGTAGTGATTTTTAAACCACACTGAACTGAGCTAAACTGAACTGAACTTAAACACTACAAATTGAACTACACTGTTCCAATTTACTATGACATTTTATGTGAAGCTGCTTTGACACAATCTACATTGTAAAAGTGCTATACAAATTAGATTTAGATTTTTAGATTAGATTCAACTTTACTGTCATTACACATGTACAAGTACAAGGCAACGAAATCCAGTTTCGGTTTAACCAGCAGTGCAATAGCAGCAAGTGCAGGATACAGGTATAAGTTATAAAGTGCAGTTATAGAAAAACTATGCTAAATATTTACAGATAGATGTACTATGAACATTATATACAGGTTGTATTAGCTATGAACAGATTTACAATAAATGAATATATGTACAGGATGCTATTAATAATCAGGTGTGGCAGATAGATAAACAATTACAAATGGTCATGTGCAGTGGGTATGTACAGTTCAGATAAGTGAATCAGTGCAATGTAGTGCAATGAATATGTGCAAACTTTAAATGTGCAAATGTTAAATAGTGCAGTGATTGTGAGGAGTATAAGTTAGTAGAGTGTGGGGGGTGTATTGGGGGGGTGAGGGGGTGGGCAAAAGAGTCAGTGAGGGGCAGAATTCAAAAGGGAGACAGCTCTGGGGAAAAAGCTGTTCCTCTGTCTGCTGGTTTTTGTCCGGGGGAGCCCGAAGCGCCTGCCGGAAGACAGGAGAGAAAACAGTCTGTGAGCAGGGTGAGAGGTTTCCTTAAGAATACTGCGTGCTCTGCGCAGACAGTGTTTCTTCTGGATGTCCTCAATGGCTGGCAGTGTAGTCCCTGTGATGCGTTGGGCAGTTTTTACCACCCGCTGCAGTGCCTTATGCTCAGCAACAGAGCATCTTCCATACCAGACTGTGACGCAGTTGGTCAGGATGCTTTCTATTGTGCAGCGGTAGAAGTTCACCAAGACGGCTGATGAAAGCTGGTTCTTCTTAAGTTGCCTCAAGAAAAATAGGCGCTGGTGAGCCTTCTTGACCAGGCTGGAGGTGTTGGTGGTCCAGGAAAGGTCCTTAGAGATGTGGGTCCCCAGGAACTTGAAGAATGAGACAGGCTCAACGGCCATCCCATTAATGTGGATGGGATCATGTGAGCCTGTTCGTCCCTTCCTGAAGTCCACAATGAGCTCCTTGGTCTTGTTGGTGTTAAGGAGCAGATTATTGTCGGTGCACCAGGTGGCCAGATGCTGTATCTCCTCCCTGTAGGCAGTCTCACCATTATTGCTGATTAGACCAATCACTGTGGTGTCATCTGCAAATTTGATGATGGTGTTGGATCTGTTCACAGGCCTACAGTCGATGGTAAAAAGGGAGAAGAGGAAGGGGCTCAGCACGCAGCCCTGTGGTACACCAGTGTTGAGTGTGACGGTGGTTGAGCAGATGTGGTCTGATCTAACATTCTGAGGTCTGTTACTCAGAAAGTCCATAACCCAGTTGCAGAGAGACGCGTTGATATCCAGGTCTATAAGTTTGATCATTAGCTTAGAGGGTATGACAGTGTTGAATGCTGAGCTGAAGTCAACAAACAGCATTCGTGCATAAGTGTTTTTATTGTCCAGGTGAGTGAGTACAGAGTGCAGTGCTATGGAGACGGCATCTTCTGTGCTCCTGTTGCCACGGTAGGCATACTGATGTGGGTCCAGTGTGGATGGCAGAGAGTCATTCAGATGTGCCAAGACCAACCGCTCGAAGCACTTCAAGATGATGGGTGTGAGTGCTACAGGTCGGTAGTCATTCAGGCATGTTGGGCTGGAGTGTTTGGGTACCGGCACAATAGACGTGGTTTTAAAGCATGTTGGCACAGTTGCTAGGTTAAGCGACAGGTTGAAAATGTCTGTGAATACCCCAGCGAGCTGTTCTGCACATGCTTTGAGGATGCGCCCAGGGATACCGTCTGGTCCAGCAGCCTTACGCACATTGATCCGACTCAGTGCGGTGTAGACTTCTGAGGAGGTGAGTGTGATAGGTGAGTGGTCGGTTGAGGAAGTGTTCCTGGTGTAGGGTTCTGTATTGTCTCTTTCAAAGCGGGCATAAAAGTAATTTAGCTTGTTCAGGAAGTTGCTGATGGCCTGGATGCCCTGCCACATGCGTCGAGGATCAGAGTTGGAAAAGTGCTCCTCTAGCTTTAGTTTGTAACAGTGCTTGGCCTTTTTGATGCCCCTCTTCAGATTAGCCCTGGAAGTGCTGTAGGCCTGTGCATCCCCTGATCTGAAGGCAATTTTGTGTGTTTGTGTAAACTTGGTCTAAAGTTTTGTTTCCCCTTGTGTGGCAGAAAATGTTTTGATGGAATTTGGGGAGCACTGTCTTTAAGTTCGAGTGATTAAAATCCCAAGCAACATTAAAAGCAGCCTCCGGGTGAGCAGTCTGTTGTTTGCTGATGGCTGCATGAAGTTCATTCATAGCAAGCTTAGCATCAGCATCGGGAGGAATATAGGCAGCAGTTATTATGGTGGAGGTGAACTCCCGTGGCAGATAAAACGGTCTACATTTAACCATTAGAAATTCCAGGTTAACAGAGCAATGTCTCCCAACGACGACAGAGTTTGTGCACCAAGCTTTGTTAATATAAATGCATAATCCTCCGCCTCTGGTCTTACCGGAGTCATCCGCCGTTCTGTCTGCTCGGAATGTTTGATGCTCCGTTAGCGATACAGCGTTGTCTGGTATCCCGCTGTTTAGCCATGTTTCTGTGAAAATCATGACATTACAGTTCCATAATCTTTAGTTGTGGTTGATGCGCAGTCGAATCTCATCCATTTTGTTCACCAGTGACCGTACATTGGCGAGAAAGATGCTGGGTAAAGAGAGCTGGTGTGGTGTTAGCTTTAGCTTAGCCTGCCGCGCTTCCCCCGTCTTTGTTTATGTTCTCTGCGCCTCCTTCGAGCACTTCCGCCCGGCCGGGTAGGGCTCTCAGGCCCGGGTGTTCTAGCGATCTCAGGGATGAGTCGAAGATTGCTAATAAAACTGTCCGGAATGCACAAACCAATATCCAAAATGTCCTGTCGGGTGTACGATGTAAAGGCACTGCTGTTCTGCACGAACAGACCCGAAATGAGCAGGAAAAATACTGCAAAATTGCAGAAATTGGAGAGACGCTGGGCCTCGCAATCTGAACGCGCTTCCATCTAGTCAAACTGAGGATTACAACTGAGGATTACAAATAAAGGTGAATTGAATTGAATTGAACTAATAGAGCTGGATCAATAAGTTATTGTCTGTGAATCTGTGTGACTATCACAAGTTAGAAGTATATTTTGAGCATACATTTAAAATGTGAACATGATACATTTTACATTCTATAATTAAAAGAAATGAAAGAAAGGGAAAGGGTTTCACTCATTCATCTAAAAAACAATAAGATACACGTAATGGTACATTTGTGATAAATTAAATCATAAAGGACCATTTTTTGTCCCCGCTGGTAAAAGTTTTACATGATTCTTTAGAACATGCTTCAAGTGCTCTAATATGTTATGTAATAGAAAAAAATTGAAAAAAAAATTAGCATATATTTAGATTTTACTTAATATTTATGATTTTTTTTTAATTCTACTAAATATTCTAAGCAAAAATTGCATGATTTTTCCTGTTTTATTTACTGAGCCATAAAATCCTTTTTACAGTACTATCCCACACCAGAATCCTGACAACACACACAGTCAGAAAGAGTGAGCTGGTTTCAGCACAATAGAAGGGCTCTTGGTTTCTGTCTGGTCTCAGGCCGAGTCAAACGAGCCCTTATTAGCAGTCATTGTACTAGTTGAGCTGTCCTCATAGGTGGCTGTGGGCCGTTTGATCCCATCCTCGATTTCAAAGACACAGGAACCTGATCCAGGCTGATGAGATGGATAGACCAAGAAGCAGATCACTTCATGCCAGCAGAAGCTTTCTCACCCCGCCGGGCCAATCCAGAGAGAACCAGACCCTCCCGAACCCTACACAGACAGGGTTGTCATTAGTTACACTATAATACATTGCTTTGGGCTTCTAGTTTTTTTTAAGTTGCACTAAAAAAGGACGTCACAGGTTGAAGATTTCTTTTTTATTGTTTTTGTTTGATTGTTTTATTAACATTCCCTTTTCCTTCTCATTTTCCCTTCTGAAAGAAAAAACAAACAATAGAAACCATCACATACGTTGTAATGTGTTCCACTACAAATACCATTAAAAGCCACCAAATCTTGATAATCAAAACCAGTGCATTTGAAAGATTTCCAGTGCATTTTGGGAATTTTTTTTAGGATTATTGGTTGCCAACAGTAGAAGGCAAAAAAATACCAGTTGACAAACAAAGTATCTGTTATGATCACCAGCAATCTAGCAGCTGCAGATCGCTGGTAAATACACAGTTCAATAAAAAAAAAAAACGACAAATTTGCAGTTATATGGACTACAACTCCTGTCATACAGCGCTCACTCACACCGGTTCCTCATTCCGTTGATTACACACACACACTCACACAGACACAGCTGAAGCTCATCATTCTTTCATTACCCGGACTATAAAGAGAGCACTCTCACATACATCAGTGCTGTTTAATAAACCTGTGTTTTGATCTGCACTCCTTTGTCCAGTGTCACTTTACATTACAGAAAACTCTATCATGCGTCTCCTTCAGGAAGCCCAGTCGATTGAGGAGTATGTGGAGAACTTTATTAAAGAGCCCATATTATACATGAAATAGGGTCATATTTTGGTTGTAAGGATCTCCAACAACAGTTTAATATGCATGCAAGGTCAAAAAACACTTTCATGGTCTTATAATCTGCATTTATTTTTACCTAATTATCCCAGCGACTCCCATATGAATCGTTCAGCGATTCATTTATTCCCAAAACCCCTCCTCAGTGCGAAGCTAATCTGCACTGATTGGACCGATGACAGCCTGTTGCGATTGGTCAAAACTGACAGCCTTCAGCGCGAGACAGAGTGAAATGCCCAGCAGCTAATCAACTAATCAAAAAGTAGTCAGTGCATGCATGCTTCATGGTGTAAGGTGTGAATTTTGGCTGCCAGTGGGTGAATATAAATACAGATGATGGACTCAAAAAAACAGACGACTAACTATTTATTGAGTAAAAACTCCAAGAACTGGCGAGGAGATCTCCTAGCCCGTCACAGTCTACCTGCTCTTTTCACACAGACACACACACACACACATACACACACACACACAAACACCTCCTCCTCCTTAGAAGACACAACACCAGGACCGGCGCAACCTAGTCGGCCGCCTAGGGCAGCAGAATAGAGAGGGCGGCAGAATAGAGAGGGCGGAGTCCGTGACAGCTCCCTTGCCACCCACGTCCTCAGCAGTTATATCCGCGCCTAGGGTGGCAGAATAGAGAGGGTGACGTCCGCGACACCTCCCTCACCACCCGCGTCCTCAGTTATATCCGCGACACCCCTGTCCTCACTTTGCTAACGGGTCACTTTCGTTTTCACTTTCGGGTTGAGGGCGGCGTGATCGTCCTTAGCCTAGAGCGGCAGTTCAGCTTGCTGAACCGGCCCTGCACAACACACACACACACACATTACCCTCACCGTTTGCCTAGAGCGCCAGTTCAGCTTGCTGGGTGCAATTTAGACACCTCACCTTGAACTTGAGCTGAAATATTTTGAAACAAAGTGGCACGCGCCGCGTTTTCAATGTGGCTTTACACGCGATATGAGAATATATAGAGTTAACCTGATACAGTACACGCGGCAAGTAACAAACACGACTAAATACATAATTTGCAAGCTAGAGTAAACAAGGCAACAATTTTAATCGCACGTTACTTACACTTGTGAAATGGGGGTAGAAACTGATTCATATGCACTGATCCATGTTCTGACAGTCTTTACTGATCCTTCCTTTTACAAACCGATGAAGTCTTCTTTGTAAGCATGTAGTTTCCAGAAGCACTTGAACTGCTCAAGGCAGGGCTATATTGCTGAGGTTTCATCTTTGGGTAGAGACTGCCAATAATATGTGGCTTTTTTTTTCTGTGTTAGTGGGTGGGGCCACATGTTTCAAATGTCCCTGGTTTGCGCGCGCAACTACTTGTGTTTCGTAGTCGCGTCATCACAAAACACCTAATGACTCGTTATCAAGACAACTAGTTTGAAGCACTATGAGTCGACTCCTTTATAGATGAATCAATAGTTTTAAACACTGTACACTTACAGATTTAAGCCTTAGCTGGATATTTCACTTCACTTAGAGCTGTGTTACACACTGCATGGAAGGGCATTTTCAAAACCCATAATATGGGCTCTTTAAGGTCGCCCATTTAACCACTATGAGTGACTTATGTTTAATGATCTTTTTTTCATGATCTTTTTTTTTCATATCTGAACCACTCTACTCCACAATGGCAATACACGAACCCCGCTGGACATTACAGCTGTTCACTGTTCCTGCCATAGTTCCTGTTCCTGAAATGCCATCACCTGAGTCACCAGAATGGCCACCACCACCTAAGTTGCCAGAGCTGCTGCCACCACCAGAGCTGTTACTGCCAGAGCTGCCACCGCCACCTCCAGAGCTGCCAGATCCTCCGTCGCTGCCAGATCATCCAGAGTTGCCAGATCCCCTTCTCCAGAGTGGGCAGATCCTCTTGAACCTCCCGAATGGCCAGTGGTGCCAGATCCACCTGAACTCCCCGAATGGCCAGGGTTACCAGATCCTCCCGAGTTCCACGAATGGCCGCCAGAGCCACCACCTGAGTTCCACAAATGGGCAGAGCCGCCACCTGAGTCTCATGTATGGCCAGAGCCACCATTTAAGTCCCACAAATGGCTGCCAGAGCCGTGTGACTTCCCTGTGCCGCCAGAGCCGTGTGACTTCCCTGTGCCGCCAGAGCTGTGTGACTTCTCAAAGTCGTGTGACTTCCCAGAGCTGCCAGAACCATGTGGCTTCCCTGAGCTGTGTGACTTCTCAGAGTCTCCTGAACCCAAGCCTCCTGACCCACTGTGGTTGTATGGATTATCAATGCTTCCTCAACCTAAGTCTCCTGACCCACTGGGGTTAAATAAACTGCCAGTGTCACCTGAACCCAACCCTCCTAACCTACTGGGGTTAAATGAACTGCCAATGTCTCCTGAACGCAAGCCTCCTGACACACTAGGGTTAAATGAACTGCCAGTGTCTCCTGAACCCAAGCTTCCTGACCCACTGGGGTTAAATGAATTGCCAGTGTTTCCTGAACCCAAGCCTCCTTACCCACTGTGGGTGTATGACCCGCATGTACCTGCTGAACCAAAGCCCCCAGACCTACTTCAGCTGCACGGTCCAAACCCTCCTCAGCTCCACGCTCCAGGCCCTCCTCAGCTCCATGCTCCAGGCCCTCCTCAGCTCCATGCTCCAGGCCCTCTTCAGTTCCAGGCCCTCCACAGCTCCATAATCCAGGTACACCTTTGCTGCATGGTCCTCCCCCTGTTCCACCTCCGCTTTACCTCCCTTCTGGACTGCAGTGGGAGCGTCTGGAAGCCGCTCTTTGAGGGGGGGGGGGGGGGCTGTCACATTCACCAGCAATCTAGCCCAGTGTTTCACAACCCTGTTCCTGAAGGCACACCGACAGTACACATTTTTCAACCTCTCTCTAATCAAACACACCTGAATCAACTCATCAGAAGATTAGAAGAGACTCCAAAACCTGAAGTTAATGGGTCAGATAAGGGAGACATTCAAAATATGTACTGTTGGTGTGGCCTCCAGGAACAGGGTTGGGAAACACTGATCTAGCCCATGCAGATCGCTGGATAACTACAATCTGCGCAAGCAAAGAACTACAAGATCCAGTCATGCACCACTCACACACCTTGCTACATCCTGTCTGATTGCAAACACTCACATCTGAAGCCGCTCATAAACTGATTACATGAACTATAAAGTCAGCACACAAACAAACAGAAGTTGCTCAGTCTTGTTATACTGTTTGTGAACATTACAACACTTTTGTTTGTTTTACCACTGTATGCTGCCTGCTCTTTGACCATCCGCCTGTTATATGACCACATCCCTAGAATTGCCTGGTATACATCTGTTTGCTCCGTGTTGACTCTTGCTTGCCTGGACCAATCTGTTTAATAAACCGCATTTGGATCCGCACTCCTTTGTCCAGTGTCACTTTCACATTACAGTACCATTGTGGTTTCCAATAAAACCAATATAACCATTTACAAATTATTGTGATGGTTTCTATTTTTTTTTTTTTTTTTTTTTCAGCATGGTGGAGAAATATGCTCAACTTGCAGCAATTCAAGTGATGATCATAAATACATAAAATACTGGGATGGAATTCTTATGTAAGTCACATTTTTTATTGATTTGTAATGCATTATTTGGTCACAGCCTATACATATTGTTTTGACAAATATTTGGCCGTATGTTGTAGAATATTTTGTATGCTTTCTCACTATTAATTTATTTAGTTTTTAAGTTAGTTAATTAGTTAGTAAAATTAAGTATATATATTAAATTATTAAATATATATATATTAATTATATATATATATATATAATATATATATATATATATATATATTATAGATAATGATAGTAAACATTCTTAAAATAATGAGCTTTTTTGAAGCTTAAGTTGTGCCTTGCCTTGTGTTGGTAACACTGTCCACAGCCTCTGCTCTGCCTGAGCGCAACATGTAATACCTGGATCTCTTTTCATGGATCTGTGAAAGAGATAGATTATGTCTGAAAAAGGAAAAAGCCCCTTTTTTTTCCAAGTGATCTATTTTCTGTGGCTAATCATACTGCCTGTTGTACCTAGTGTCCTTTAATCTTTTTTTTCATAATTAATTGGCTGTTAATCTCTACCCAGATAGCATACGAATGTGGGCCACTTTAGGCAGTTATGCGGCACTGGTGGCATTCCTTCAGCCAGACAAAATGTGATCTGCGATCCTAATGTGGCCAATAGAAAATATGGCAAATGTGACCCAGTTATTTTAAAACATATGTGGGCCCCTTTTGGCGAATATTCGGCACAGTAAACTCTGGCTAATGCAGCCATTAGCCTATAGTGGCCCAGAGAAGATATGGAAAATGTGGCCCAGTTATCCTAAACAAATGTGGGCCAATTTTAGCAAATAGTTGGCACAGTAGGCTGTGGCTAATGTTGCTGTGAGCCTAAATCGGCCCAGAGAAGATATGGCAAATGTGACCCAGTTATCTTAAAACTATGTGACCACAAGACTAAGTCACCATCATTGGAGAAAAGTGTTTGCTTTAGTTGGGCTTTTTAGTTTGGGCTGCTGTAACTTTTAAGAACTTTTGCTAGAAAAGTTTATTCATTACAGCAAACAAGCCAAGTAAAAGAAAAAAATTCACTGATGTACCAATGTTTCATCCATTATTAGAAGTAAGATAACATGCATGCACATGCCACAGAATTATGAAGGCTTATAAGCTAAAAAAAATTCTATGGTTAAACTTCTGCTCACAGAGACAACAAATAAACAGCATATGAGCCTCAACAACGGTGACAATTAACAAAATGAACAACTCACAAACATCACTAAATGTGACAAAATCAACAATGTCAACATAAACAGCAGAATCAAAAGCAAATAATGAAAACTAGCATTAATAAGCTATAGAATGTATTCATACTGCAATGCATGCTGGAATGTTTGTACTTTGCCACACCCAGCAAGTGTAAGGTGTAGGCCAGATCTGGGCCAGAGTAAAAGCAAACTATGGGCCAGAAAAAAGTCAGTTCTGGTTCATTTTGTTGAATTGTGGCTGCCATTTGGTATTGCTCTGGCTTATTTGTGGCCCAGATCTGACAAACAGGAGCAGACCACCCTAGACCACCCTAGAGCCATCAGACATCATTGAAACCATCAATTTCACATATCGATGACGTTTTCCAAGATGGCTGCGCACACGTCTTAGTGTTTCCTTAATTTTTTACTTTTGTATTATTAAAATTTTATATTACAGATTTTAGTTTTCGGCTTGTTGGCCGCATACTTTATTGGGTAAATAAGCTGACTGTTGGTTTTAACTAACTAGCTAGCACCGGTAGCCATCTCAAATGTGATATGGTGGATGGCTAATCTGGAGAGTAGCTGGGCTTGCTGAGATCACTGGATGCTGGATATTCCATGTCGAGGAGGAGCCGGATGACGGATAGACAAGGAAACATCTTGTCAATCAACCGGTGAGACGGAAAGTGCGTGTTTCGGCACGCTTGGCCGTGATCGTCGACTGTTGCGGTGCTAAGTTCTGCTGGGACTTTTGGCTGTTGGATGCCCACGGTGCTATACCATTCAACCGTGGTAGTCAGCTGCTCCAGTGCTGGATCGCAGAAGAGTGATCTGAGGTGTTGCGGTGCTGGATCGCGTTTGCTGCGGATGAGGTAACATTACGTTTGGTGATACCACTAGCTGACGAAGCATCGAATCACTGCCAGCTATATAAGCATCTTGCTATGAGTAGGTGAGCTAGTCAGTTAGTGGTCGTTGTGGACCACCGATCAGCCGTGATCGTCGACGGCTGCGGCGGTGGGCTGCGGAGCTGTGGTATTCTTGTTTACTGGGACATATTGACTACTCTGGTAGTCTCTCTTTTTTTTCTCTTCATGTCGACTAGTTGTTTATCTTTAGTGACAATGAAACACTTTCTGTTTCTATTTTCATTACTTTTGTTTTGGACAATTGAATTTGTACCGCAACTTAGTGGTTACATGTACAAAAATGTGCCACGTCTTCCTCTGGGGTCATACAACAAATTGATGTGTGTGTGGTCGTCTACTGATTCGAACATGTTGCCTCACCACTGGCCAGTTTTAAATGAACTAAAGTGCTATCATCATCCTCAATGTAATCTGTATCATTTAATGTCCATTTATGTCCTAAAACTATTTTTTCACAACGAAATGCCTTTCACCATTTTTCTCCATTCGAATAATAATGAGATTGTACCAAAATCTAAGGTTAGACGGAAATGCTTTATCACACTTCTGCTCCTGTTATCCGGCAAAGTTGAGCTAAATCCTGGTCCCTCCATAAATAATATTGGTACACCTGGTGATTTTAAAAGCAGGTCTGGTCTTGGTATTATACATATAAATGTTCGCAGTCTATTACCAAAATTAGATTTTATACAAATTTGGATTCAGTCTACAGATGTTGACATTCTTGTTCTTTCTGAAACCTGGCTTACTAAAGCAGTCCTGGTCATTGGTATTTCTATACCAGGTTATAATATTTAATCGCTGTGATCGCCCTAGAAAAAGTGGAGGTGTAACTTTATATATAAAAATTTAATTTCATGCTACCCTCCTATCTTCTGTTTCTATCCCAAAACAGTTTGAATTTCTTGCTCTAAAATGGAATTCATAAAAGATCAGTCTCTCACAATTATGGGTTGTTATAGACCCCCTCTCAGCTTGCAGTGAGGCTCTCACCTCTCTGTATAACTATGTTACTGAGTTGAATTCCAATGAACTGGTGTTAGTGGGTGATTTGAACCTAGACTTGTTAACGGGATCATCTGACAACTTAAAATCTATCTGTGATTCCTTAAACCTTAGTCAATTAATTAATTGTCCAACTAGGCTAAATATCAAAAATCCCTCTAGATCCTCTTTGCTTGATTTAATCCTCACAAACGCCCCACACAAATATATGGATATTGGGGTATTTGCAAATGATATAAGTGACCACTGTGCCATAGCTGTGGTCAGAAATGTTAAGCTGCCTAAGTTCAAGTACTTGTTAAAAGAGATCTCAAACACTTCAATGAGCAAGCTTTTGCCCATGACTTGTCTCATTTTAAATGGTGTAGGGTTTCTCTTTTTGACAGCGTAGAATTAGCATGGCAGTACTTTTATGATGAGTTTTTAAAATTAATAAATAAACATGCACTTTTGTGAACTTTTAGAGTAAAAGAGCGTAATAATCCCTATTTTTCCCCAGAAATTGCTATTTTTCTAAAAGAGAGGGACACTGCTTGGGCCTGAGCAAGGAAAAATAAATCAGAGGCTGAGTTTTCATCAATTGCGAAATAAATGTACCTTATTAATAAAAAGAGCCAAGTCAGAGTTTTACCTCTCTAAAATGACTAAACATTTAAATGATCCAAAGAAGTTTTGGAAATCTGTAAAATCTCTGTCTGGTTTTAAATCTGTAAATGAGTTGCCAAGCTTCTTGGTCAAAAATGGTATAACCCTAACAGACAAAGCATCAATGTTAAACCATTTTAATGAACATTTTATTTCTGCCTGACGTTTATTTGAAACTTTTAATTCCAATTTAAATGAATCTCCTTCTAAGATTTCCTATCTAAATATAAAAAGAAGCTCTAATCTTTCCTCTTTTAATTTTATCCCAGTGACGGTTGTCGAGGTTCATAGAGCCCTGACAAAGCTGGACACCAAAAAGGCAGCCGGACCAGACAAACTGGATCCATTCTTTTTGAAGGTGGCTGCAGATTATATAGCTGAGCCACTCACCCACATTTTTTATTTAAGTCTTATTACTTGTCATATCCCTAGAATTTGGAAGTCGGCTTTGTACTTCATCTTTCAAAAGGAGGAGAAGCATCGGAAGTAAATAATTTAGACCAATTTCCAAATTATGCATCATTGCAAAAATGTTTGAAAAATTAGTCAGCGATCACTTAACCTGTTTCTGGACACAAATAACTTCAAATAACTATCAAATTACCAATCTGGATTCAGAAAGCAACATAGTACTGTTTCTGCCACATTGAAGGTTTTAGATGATTTTTACAGGCAATGGATCGTAAGAATTATTGCACTGCTCTTTTTCTTGATCTTTCAAAGGCATTTGATACTGTTGATCATACACTTTTAATTAATTCTTTAACATGGATCGGTATGTCAAACCAAGCTACCACTTGGTTTGTTAATTATCTGTCCAATAGAACACAGTGTGTCCATATGGCTGGCCTGACTTCTTTATCTTTAGAGGTGCCCAAAGGAGTGCTGCAGGGATCAGTATTAGGGCCTATATTATTTTATCTACATTAATAACTTGTGCGACAACCTTCCAATGCTTTTTATCATCTGTACGCTGATGATACAGTGATGTATTGTTGCTCCCCTTCATTTTCTCAGGCCATACAATTTTACAGTCTGCTTTTAATATTGTTCAGTCTCGTCTTAAAGATCTTAAATTGGTTTTAAATGTAGACAAATCTAAATTAATGATTTTCACAAATTGTTCTACTACTGTGCAGAACCAACCATTAATTACCACTGCCTAAGGTCAACAAATCAATTTAGTGTCCAGCTATAAGTATTTAGGCTTTCTACTTGATCAGGAGCTTTCTTTCAAAGAACATATAGCAAATTTGGTTAGAAAATTGAGAGTTAAGCTTGGATTTTACTATCGAAATGCATCCTGCTTTTCTCTTAAAGCTCGTAAACATTTGGTGTGTGCAACATTTTTACCATTGATTGACTATGGTGATGTTTATAAATGAATGCTTCAACCAAATGTCTTCAGCCTTTAAACTCCATATATCACAGTGCTCTAAGGTTTGTTACTGGCTGTCAAAGACTTACTCACGATTGTGAATTGTATGCCAAAGCTGAGTGGCCTTCTCTGAGTGTAAGAAGGTACACCCAATGGATTGCTCTTGTTTACAAGGCTCTTCTGGGACTGGTGCCTTCATACCTATGTCACTTCTTCATGTCTAAAAGCCAGTATTCCCTACGTTCAAGTGAATCTTATCATTTGACTGTTCCCCGGGTTAGAACTGAAATAGGGAAGCGAGCCTTTATTCATGCCGCCCCCTCATCCTGGAATACTCTTCAGTCTGAACTAAAAATATCTGAGCTCATCCCAATGACATTGTTTCGCTTTATCCTTTTTAACAAACAACAACAGTCCATTTCTCAATGTATGTGTTTTTAATTTATTGAAATGTGGTAAAGCTGAACAACTGAACTGTATTTTTACACTATATTGATTTTCTATTTATTATTAATAATATTATTCTTATTTGGCTCTCGGCGAAGGTGGTCGCACTTTTTCCCTCTCTGTCCCATATCTCCTCGCTAGCTCCTCTTGTCTTTGTCTTATTCTATCTCTGAGGCTCCGTGCCCTGCTATCCAAACAAATAAGGAATTATGGATTTGATCAACTGGTCTCTGAATGCGATTGACACCAATTTCTCGACGAGAAGTTTGGGCTCGGGAAAGCCCACCTGTCCTGCGGGGATGTTTGCAGCTGGATACGTGATGGACGGGTGGGAGAAGTGGCGCGTCCTGTGCCTGGCTGCTCTGTCTCTGGGGGATATTGAAGACATTTACCTATTCGGAACTTTGATAACAAATGCTGATGGGCTTATGCGGGGCCCTGGTGTATCGACGATTGATGAAAGCGGTCAGTGCTGCTCAAAACCCCACCAGGCTGGCCGGCTTGATTGAAGCGCTGATGGGCAGGCTTGCTAATAATCAGACTGCAATGTTAGATTGCATACTGGAAAACATCGGGGTGAAGTTAGCAGCTTTGCAACAAAATTTGGCCAGATCTGGAGATGAGTGATGGACATTAAATATCTGTGAAATTGGCAGGTATGACCTAAAGTTGAAGTATCTTTCTACCCTTTCTGCTTCCCTGTGTTTCTTTTCTCCTGCCAGACGGCCTCAGCTGGAGGAAAACAACTTCTCCCGGATAGCAAGATAAGGAGACGCTCTGAAATTCCTGATCCCTGTCAAGGACACCTGTTGGACTCTACAGGCTTACGCACACACACACACACACACACACACACACACACACACACACACACACAGACAGACAGATACACAGCACGACACTTCCTGGCCCCAATCCAACGCCTTCGTATGCTTTCACCCACTGGAGGGGGTAGGCGGGTCTGTGACCAGCGCCTCCATGCCTGCAGGACCTGATGGCTGCCCGCCCTTACCGGACTATATCCACACCCCCTGTTCCCATTCCCTGTGGCAATGTTATGTCTTGTCTGTGTGTTTTGTGCTAGATTGCTGGGGCTTTGCCTTCTCTCCTGAATGTATCTTATTTCCTGTTCCACCTCTTGTGACCTGTCTTCCCTGGAGTTGTGATGTCTGTGCAGGTTGGGGGGTTCCATTTACCTGCATTTCGTTGCCTTGTACTTGTACATGTGTGATGACAATAAATTTAATCTAATCTAATCTAAATATTTTATTTTTATTTTTTCATAAGTCGTGTGTTGCAGACCTCTTGGCCAGGTCACCCTTGTAAATGAGATCTTGATCTCAATGGGTTTTTTATCTGGTTAAATAAAGAAATATATATACTATTCAGTATGTGGTCCACATGTAGTGTCTGGTGTGGGCTGGATCTGGGCCAGATAAAAGAAAACTGGCCCAGAATAGGGTCAATTCTGGTTCATTTGGTTAAATTCTGGCTGCCATGTGGTATGGCTATGTATTAATTGTGGCCTATATCTGGCAAACAGGAGTGGACTGCCCAATTACCATCATTCCATGCAGTATGTGGGCCGGATTTAAGTGTGTTGTGGGCAGGATTTAAGTGTCTGGTGTGTGCCGGATTTGAGCCACGTGAATTTTGCTAGCTGGGATGGTTGTCCACACCTTTACTCCCTCGTGTTTCTCTTTCATGGATGTCTCTTTTGTGCCTTCGGATCCTTAAACTACTGAATAAGGGTAGTGGTTAACCTAGAAGGGAACGTTCTCTCAACTTTGGCTAACATTCCCTACAGGTTGTGTTAATGTTTAAATAAAACATTTTAATGTAATATCCAATTAATATTCAAAAAATGTTTTCCCAGAACAATGAACAAGACATTCTAGCAATGTTTAAAAATGTTGCTAAGGCACCAATTAAACAATGTTCTCTTAGAAAACGTTTTCACAATGTTTCATAAAACCAAAGTAAGAACATTCTCACAGTCACATTAGAGAAATGTCTTAAATTCATCATTGTGATGTGTAATGTTATTTGAAGAATGTTCTAGCAATAAGACATTTGAACAAAGCTAGCACATTTCATCTGCAACATTTTAAAAACATTTTAAGATTATTGAAATGGCAACAGATTAAACAATGTTCTCTTAGAAAACGTTTCATAATGTTTTATAAAAAACAAAGTAACAACATTTTCACAGTCACATTAGAGAAATGTTATAAGATCATGATTTCTTTCAATCACAAGACAGAAAGACAATTAACATACTAATTTTAACCTGTACTTTATTAAAATATATAAAATGTCATGTTCAAAAACTTATTGCAGACAAATAAGTATATCCTAGTGGTTTAAAAAATAGTGGCAAAGCATTCAGATTTAAAGTGACAATTAATTAGTAGTTCATACAATTAGTAAAATTTGTTTATGTGTCAGCAAATTATTCTTATTTTAAATATACCTGATTTTTTCATATGTTTTCTTTTTTGTTTTATTCGTTACACATGTTATACAATGAGCACAAGAATGTAAGAAAATGCAGTGCTTTAAACTTTCTTTTTCACACTGCTACAGTAAAATTAAAAATTTTAAATGGTTATAGAGAGTGTTTTGTGTCTGTCATATCGATACTGTACAGTTTGGAAACAAAAAAGAAAACAAACAATATTATAAAAAAACATGTAGAATATTTAGAGAATATTGTCCTGACTTTATAGAAGCCTTTCTGGGAACTAGAACAAAATACCTGCTGAAAATGGGAAGTGAAATAAAACAATAAGATGAAACGTTATAATAATGTAGCAACAAAAAATACCGGCAGCTGTGGTTGCCATTAATCTACTGTTTTTAACATTTTACATTCGTCAATTCAGTTTACAGAATATTTCTGTTAAAAAAAACTTCCACAGTCTGTATTTCTCATCGAACACATTTAACTCCTCAAATCCCAGAGCAAAATCCTCACTAGTGCCCTCACTACAGAGGGTTGAACACTCAGACAGTGATGAAGTTAATGAGATAATTAAGTGTCTAATTAAAGGAGGATTGAGAATTAAGCTGCAGTCACACTGGGCTTTGTGTGTGCGAAATTCTGTCGTACGGCGCTGCGAAAAGGGGCGGGATTAAACAAGATGAATAGACATTAAAAAAGAGAGCTATTGCTCCATGTTTTAAATTTCTGTCCAGAGAGGTCATGTTTCGATCCTCGATTGGTCTCACGCAGTCAAGTGATGCGATTTTGCAGGTCAGAGTTTCACCAAGCTTGAACTTTGCACCGCAGCGACATGCGAAACTTGACACATGACCTTGCGTTTCCGGTCTAACGCATTCGCGTGCGTATAAATGGAAGTCTGTGGGAAGAAAAGTCAAGTATGACCATAGCTTTATTGATGAATAACTGTTGACAAGCGGAATCAATGAAGGAAAGAAACATAAAAACACAGCCAAACCAAAGATGAAATCAACTGAATTAATACAAATAAAACAAATTACACATCAAAAATGTAAGTTCTCGAGACCTCAGCAGAGATCATTAAACAACACAAACATCAGGAGCTTTACTTATGACTGACCTTTGACTGTTTTTCTGTCACATGAACAAAAACTCTTCATGAATTTTTTGTTGTTCATTCGAAGTCACCATGACGGAGGACTCTGCTTTAGTTGGGCTCTTCATCTATTTGTTCTGACACTAGATTTATTTAGGCTGAAATAATTAATTGTGGTTAATAACACTCTTTGAATAGCCTGAAAAGCCAAATGTATAAACAATAAGAAGTGTGATAAGGTGAACTATGATATCAAAATCACCCTCACCCGCTTGTGCAATCATTGAATATTTTGTTTGTAATAAATGAAAAATGAAAACCATATGTAAATATATCTACTTGACTTACTGCAGCCAATAACTTAAACAAATCTAAATACACTACTCACAATGAGAATGTTTGTTCTGAATCAAAACTAAAAAACACACAGACATCAACAATTAGTCTTTGAATCTCAATAATGGTGACAAACAAAAAATAAAAATCAATACAAAACAACCTATTGAAAAATTACCCCCCCCCCCCCCCAAAAAAAACATAAAACAAAGGGAAAAAATAGAGATTGTAAGAACTTTAAGCTGCATAATATATTCATGCTGCAGTGCATGCTGGGATTTTTGTACTTTGCTAGCACCCAGCATGCATGAATTAAGCACCTTTTTTTTTTAGCGATCATGGTTGAGGTTCATATACTGATTCTTGATGTCTGTGTGTCATAATGTGCAGCTGGAGATATCAAGGTTTTGTGCATTAAACTAATTAAATTTTAATTTCTCATTAATTCCTTGATAATTGTTTGTTGAACCTCCATGGGAAGCTGTAACATATCCCAAACAATAAAGCTATTTTCTATGGCTTAACTTAAAACATACTAGAAATTATATCTGTAATGATTAAGTTCACACAGTATAGTTCCTCATTTTCTTTCTTGCTATAGCTGATGAGTTTCAGAAACACATTCATAACAGCCAGAGATACATTAAGATAGAAGGGTAAGGTTGTGGTCACACTGGGCTTTTCCTCCCTTAGACTTACATTCATACGCACGCGAATGCGTCAGAGCGGAAACGCAAGGTCATGCGTCAAGTTTCGCATGTCGCTGCTGTGCAAAGTTCAAGCTTGGTGAACTCTGACCTGCGAAATCGCATCGCTTGACTGCGTGAGACCAATCGAGGATCAAAACAGGACCTCTCTGGACAGAAAATGAAAACATGAAGCAATCGCTCGCTTATTAAAATGTCTAATAATCTTGTTTAATCCTGGCCCTTTTTCGCATTGCCGCATGACAGAATTTCGCAC
The DNA here is from genome assembly GCF_903798145.1 of Danio aesculapii. Classification (NCBI taxonomy): domain Eukaryota; kingdom Metazoa; phylum Chordata; class Actinopteri; order Cypriniformes; family Danionidae; genus Danio; species Danio aesculapii. Next base: position 33,156,111 of record NC_079457.1, read on the forward strand.
ACACAAAGCCCAGTGTGACTGTAGCTTTAAGGTTCAAGACCTCATTTTCAACAAAAATATTAACCTCTGTTAATTATCAAATATTCTTGCAAATATGAGCGAACTAAAGTCAAACTGTAATCAGTGAAGCTGCTAATGCTGTTATTTAATGGATTTGTTCAATCCTCTGTTTTAATTCAGTTGGTTTGGTGTGAGGCTGTGTCTGTAGTTTTATTATTGTTCTTTCTTTCAGTGATTGTGCTTGTTAACAGCAGGTGTTCATCATTCAGTCATTTGTGGTCATTCACTCTGTCTAGTGGACTAAACTAATTGACTAATTTAGGCACTAGTGAATGAGGGTGTGTGGTGAGATTTCAGACACTCTGATTAGTTTCTCAAAAACAAAGGTTAGATTTGTTACAGCTATTTTCCGTATTTTGTACAGAAATAAGCTGTTAATCATTTAACAGGTTTTTACTGTAGATTGTACAGATGTTTACTGTTAAAATCACGGACATTTATTTTTAACAGTGAATGTTGCTTTGAAACGTATTTAGAATATTTCTAGAGAATGTTTTCCTACCCTTAAAGAGAACATTCTGGGAACTTAAAAAAACTTCCCACTAATAATGTTATAAGAATGTTAGAATATAATGTTCTAAAATTGTTACCAGCGAATGTGGTTAGAATGTTTCTAGAAAATGTTTTCCTATCTTTGAAGAGAATGTTTTGGGAACTAAAACAAATCTACCAGCCAAAAACAGTGATGCAACATTGCTGGTAATATTCTCAGAACATGTAGAGAACTAAAAATTTCTAGCTGGGTATTAGGCATGTGCCGGTATCACATTTTCATGCTGCAATTAATTGATTGAGCTTTTATCAAAGTATATGGTATTATCACGATGTTGTAATTTTACTAGAGAAACAGGTAAAAAACACAAAAAACTTCAGTTTCATCAACTTAGTAACTTTTTAATTAACTAAAAGTACTTCAAACATTTAAATACAAATAAATATAAATAAAACAATACACAATATAAAAGTAAACTTAAACAATTATATCAAAGTGAATGTGCAAAGAGAAACCGTCTTCGATCAGCAATCGTGGAATGAACTGCCAACTATTCCAGCATGTTTTATGCAGCAGATGCCTTTCCAGCCACAACCCAATATTGGAAATCACCCATACACACTCATTCACACACACTCATACACTACAGTCAATTTAGCTAAATCAATACACTATTCACTCAGCCTATATTCAATAATAAACATAACAAAAACTGCCTGCTAATGCATGGGTAAATCTTCAAAGGGAACAGTGTTACATTTTAACCTTTCACCTCATCCTGCTTGCTGTTTCACTATCTAAACAATGAAAACATAATATAAGTCAAATTTGTTTAATTTTGATATTTGATTTACACTGTCTCTTTTGCAGAATATCAGTTTTAATAACCAATAATGGTCATTATAACAGTATAACGTACATTAAATTTAAACGATAAAGGTAAGCAATCAGTCATTGTGCAGAATCAGTGTATGTGGTTACATAAATTAATATATTAGCTTATCTTTGCACTCAGCCAAAACAGTTAACTTTTGAAGTGATTCAAAAGACATAAGAATTGTTAGATAGAGACAACAAGATGAATTCAATATCACGTTTAACAACTATAGTGAGAAGAGATCATCCAGCAGATGAACTGTCTGACATGCACTGTACTCTCACCTGGGGTTTATGCTTACCCGCTGAACTAGTGGCTGCAGCTCTGGGCAGAGAGTGTGTGGTCACGTGATTTGCGTTTTTAGCCGTGTACTAGAATGAACAGAGAACTTTTCAGAATCGCTAAATGAAACGCCGGCGTATTTCCCGCGATTTCTCTGCGCCTCCCTTGCGTTTTTCTCTCTGACTCTCGATTTTGACAAATACACACAGACGACACACGCTCACACGGAGTCCAAAATAGGAGTTTGTGATTGGGCCAGCCCAATGTCAATACCGAAAAAAGCCAATGGGCTGCAGAGTGTCACATGGACCGGCCCGGTCTGTCTGTCCGGGAAAAAAAGCATCTACTTTCAGAGAGTCACAGATCACAGCAGCGTCAATCAATAAGGCAGCAAAAAACGATAGGCTGCTAAGCCTTTTATGGGCCGATCAAATCATAAGACGATGATCAGCCGGCCCAAAAAGTACGTCGGCCCACCGGGAAAGTGCCCGGTCTGCCAGATGGAGAGTCCGCCCCTGCGTGTGTGGATTATAGTGCAGTGGCAGCGGCGGCGCGCATTGCCTGCACACAAGGCTTCTACATGTGGGGATTGTTTACATCAGAGTGCGCATCAATTCTGCGCAGCATATACGCAGTGTTTCTTCAAGCGGTTGATGGAAAATAAGCTAAGGCGCGTTCTAAGAATATAAATTCGGATCTATTTTTCACGGTATTTTGAAGTGCCCGCGATAACAATATCGTGCATATTCATTACCGTGATTTATCGCATTACCGAATACCGGCACAAGCCTACTGGGTATACTCATATGGTGTTTACTTGAAGATCTACCATTTAAAGGGCACCTATGGTGAAAAATCCACTTTACAAGCTGTTTGGACAGAAATGTGTATTAAGTATAGTGTATAAACTGTCATATTGGGGTGAAATAAACACAACCAATCCTTTTTTTCAAATTTAACAACATAAAAACGGTGGACCAATTGGAGCGGTTTTCAGATCGACCGCAACTTTACGTAGGAGTGCGGTCCCCCGCCCACCAATATTGATTGACAGCTGCGCGCATTAGCATGTCCCGGTAGTCACGTGTATAATCATATCAACAAGAGAGGATGAGCGCAAAGCAACCTGGGAATAAAAGGTCTGTTCGCTAGGTTCATCAATCATCATTAAACGTGATCAAGAGTGAGTTTTACAAGTTTAAAATGTTTTAAAACAGAGCATGTGTGTAATGAATTATAGCGATTTACTTCAGCTTCACTTAATCAGCACAGCTGCGTGTCAGAACAATTCTAAAAGAAGACGCTTCAATCCGGTTTGTGGACGTTAAATCAGGTCTGTTTTGTACATTAACATAACAGATATCCATACAGCAGTGGAGATTACCAGTATCATGTCACATATGCGTGCAAAACGAATGCAAAGCTTAACGAGCTGTCTCTCTCTCTCTCTCTGTGTGTGTGTGTCTGCGCTATGTGTGTGTATGTATGTCTGTGCTGTGTGTGTGTGTGCGTTTCTGCGCTATATGTGTGTGTTCTTGCTGTGTGTGTGCGTGAACTTTGTAATGACATTGTGTGTGACTCATTGTTGAAACTCCACAAAAAAATACATCAAATACTGATTGTTAAAGTTCTTACTGTAGTATTTCTCACACGTTACGTGAGATCTGCTTCCTGAGGCAGCCGAGGGCGCCGATTACTGACAGGCACGTGGGAACGGTGGGCGGGGAGGACTAGCCTTAAAGGCCCAGTACAAAAAAACAGCAACAACTTTTTTCAGCTATATATAGACACTTCAAACAGCTATAATAAATAATCTGATGGGTGTTTTGAGCTGAAACTTGACATACACATTCTAGGGACACAAAAGACTTATATTAAATATGAAAAAAGGGGTAACCTACAGTAGGTGAGAGTTCAAAGTGGCTATTACCGCCGTGGCTTATACCGCCGCCATTTGAAATAAATGCTGCTCTGTTTTTAGTGTAAGACCGCAGTTTGTGAAAAAGCCGCCAGGGGGTGCAAAGGGACGGGATGCGAACGGAAAGAAATAGCCTTTACAGCAGCTTTAAATATGCTACTGTGCTTGTAAATGATATTAAACAATAGGTCAAAGCATTATAAGTCCTTCATTAATCATTTAAAATTTGTTAACACACTTTATTGTAAACTTTTTAAGTGCAAAGAGGACTCGTTTTGGAATTGAAGAAATAAAAGACAACTAACATGAAAGCACAAACATTCAGTACAATAAGTAGTCTTAAATAAATAAATAAAGCAGTCTTTTAGCCTGCTTTTAGTGTTTGCCGTTTTGATAGGACTAAGACAAGACTTTTTCATTTATGTTTTTATTTATGTTTTTATTTACATTTTCGTTGTGATTATATTTTACTATTTAATGTCTGAATTATTGTACATAATAAACGAATAATGAAAATAAATTAAAAATCTTAGCTGATGTTTCGGAGTCGAAAAATATATAAAAGAGAAATGTTCTTTTAACAGTCCCTATATATTTAATCTTTTTCTTTCTTTTTTTCCTGTCATTCTCTTCAGCAAATTATATTTTTTAAAGCTGCTTGATTCTTTAAAAACCGAAAGCAGAGCCCGTCAATTGGTGTTTTTCCATAAGATACGTTTATCCTACGATAATTTATCCTCTGATCCTTTTGCATAAAGGTTTTAATAAAAAAAAACAGGTCACTTAATTACTTTCGATGTGCTAAAATATTTGTTAAACGAATGTTATTTAAAAAAAGCATATGCACATATTACAATTGTAAAATAGTCTAAAATGCATGGTCTAGTCAGAAATAAAGGCAATTAGTTATATTTAATGCATAAAATAGGCTAGCCTTTTTATAAATTGAGTTTAATTGATTTTAAACTTTTAATTGCATTTTAATGTCCTGTATAAATAATAAAAGTTGCATCAGATTGACGAAAAAACGAATATTAATACCTGCAAACAGGGCCACGGTTACTTTTTTTTCACTGACTGGCATGACTGGCAAACGCGTCAGAAAAAAACTGCTGAATCTCTGCGAATATTTGGTTAACTTATAAAACAAATGTCTGGTTTAGTGATGTTAGTAATGCATAGAAAAATGCAAAGCAGAATTCTCCTGAGCTCATTAAACCACTGATGACAGCGACGGAGTCACTGGCCCACCACGTTCTTACGAAACATTTTATTTTAAAGGTATTATTTCATTGACCTGAACATAACCAGTTATAATATAATTACTAACCCATCCTCTAAAGCAGGCAACACTCTATTCAGCTATGTTCTGTGTTTTTACTTAAAAATATTTTCGTTTTGGCAAATGCTTGGAGCGTAATATAGATATTTTAAATAACAGGTAGTAGGGGTGGGCGGTACACCGGTGTCATAGTCATCACCGGTGTGACATTGCGCCACGACATGGATTTTCTAATACCGTCAATACCGTAATAAATCAATTATGCGCCTTGAACGGCTGCATTTACATCAATAATAGCTAATTCTAAATAATAAGGCATTCAATTTTCTTCAAACGTTCAGTTGTGGTCTGAATACATGTCCTTATACTACAGGGCTCGAAATTGCAACCATTTTGGTCGCATGAGCGCCCGAAATTTAATCCATGCGCCCTCATAATATTTGGGAGCATTTGTGTGTCTGAATATAATGAACAGGGAGATTTTGTTACTGCAGGAAATACAAACAGCTGAAGAGTGAAAGTGCACAGGTTTGCAAACCTCACCTAAAGTTATAATAATAATAATGGTGCAGATGACAGCGATCATGACATGAGGTAAATGTTGATCCGCCAGCTGAGATCAATCGAGTGTTTTCGGAGAGGTGCCCGAATCTTGATGCGTTGCATTCACGCGTGTTCAGCGCAAATGTCCGCTAAATATAAATCTAACACTGTACACATCATCGCCAAAGAAACTCACCTTTACTAAGTTTACACTGAAAACTACGGCTCATAACAAAGAGCGGAATTGCGCTGGTGGTCATCATGAGAATCCTGCTCTGTCTGCTCATAAATTGGTGCGGCTGACTCGCCTGCTTTATTCCACCAACACAGAGAAATGAAGATCAGCTCATAACGAGACTGAGCATTTACAATGAACCAAAACTTTTAAAGTGATAGAAGTGAGACTTTCTTTTGTCCGTTCTTCCTTGAGATGTTTTTATTTGCTATTGAAAGTAATTCCATGATATTATGCCGTCACCGTTCAAAGATAGAAACATTCATTTTCATAAGGCCCCATATTTAATGCGGTTTCGTTTTTAAACGCATAGGTTTTGTTACGCCATCCGTCCTATAGGAGTTTTGGATTTTGTGTATTCATGTTTGTGAAAAACACTTAATAGTGGGCCCCTTCCCCCTTCTCATAACCAAAAGCTTGTCTGTCAGGTGTTAAATAGACATGTTAAATCATGTCTATTTAAGTGTCTTTAATATGGTGTATAGATTATTATGCGTTATTGAAACATCAAGGGGGACGCAGCAAAGTCACTTATAAATTAAAATTGTATTATTTAAGCAATTTTATTATTTTATGCAACAGCCTTACATTTAAAACGGAAACTTAACTG